>NC_056458.1:17520580-17820580 GCF_018296145.1 Oncorhynchus tshawytscha
GGGGATAGAAAGAGAGAGAGAGAGAGAGAGAGAGAGAGAGAGAGAGAGAGAGAGAGAGAGAGAGAGAGAGGAGGCGAAAGAGAGAGTGGAGGGAATGGAGAGAGAGAGAGGAGGATATAGAGAGAGGAGGGGATAGAGAGTAAGCAGTCAGAGGTCACAGATGTTATCTGAAGCCCACTCATCCTCCCTAGCCGTACGGGTAAGCTCGCCTTCACTCCCTAAGCCCCTTATGTAACTCGGATTTGGTTAAGTCAGTCAGTCAGGCACAGTTAGGCACTGTATTAAATATGATTACTCATCGGCCAGCCCCCCTCCAAGAAACCCTCTCATGACAGACGCCCACAGGCCCCCACGTGCAGCGGGGCATTGTGGGTAGCGGGTAATGAGTATTCTGGTTTCCCCACACATGCGAGGTGACAGCTGGAGGGGGAGTGGGGGACGGGTCTGATGGGTCACTCGTTCTGTTAGATCCTCGCATGTTTGTCACACATTGAGGCAGGCATAAGCAGGCAGGCTAGACTCCCTGTGAGCCCCTGTCAGTACAACTGGCTTTTTATTTACCACACTTTTAATCCCTTACTTTCTCTGCCTGTATGGAAAGAAACATGTTACAGTGAATTGTGTGTTTATGCCACATTCCCTTCCTTTGAATGAGGGTGAACAGTGTTAACGTGAAAGTGAGTTTAAGGAGCATTTTTATGATTACTGTTGACTTGATTATCTAAACAACATTGTCATACAGTATATTTACAGCTTTTGGGAACGTTAGTACTGTCACGACTTCCGCCGGAGTCGGTCCCTCTCCTTGTTCGAGCAGCGTTCAGAGGTCGACGTCAGCGTCCTTCTAGCCATCGCCGATCCACTTTTAATTTTCCATTTGTTTTGAAGGCATCTAGACATTGGCTTGAGGGGGCTAAACACCCTTTTCTCATCTGGACGGACCACCGCAATCTGGAGTGCATCCGGGCGGCGAGGAGACTGAACCCTTGCCAGGCAAGGTGGGCCATGTTCTTTACCGTTTTGTTTTCACCCTGTCCTGCAGACCAGGTTCCCAGAACGCTAAGACAGACACACTGTCCCGGATGTATGACACAGAGGAGCGGTCTATGGATCCCACTCCCATACTCCCGGCCTCTTGCCTGGTGGCACCGGTAGTGTGGGAGCTGGACGCGGACATCGAGTGGGCGTTACGTACAGAGCTCACTCCCCTCCAGTGCCCAGCTGGGCGTCTGTACGTTCTGTTTGCTGTCCGCGACTGTTTGATCTATTGGGCCCACACGTCACCCTCCTCTGGTCATTCGGGCATCAGTCGGACAGTGCGCTGTGGGAAGTACTGGTGGTCCACCTTGGCTAAGGACGTGAGGGTTTATGTTTCCTCCTGCTCGGTGTGCGCCCAGTGCAAGGCCTCTAGGCACCTGCCCAGAGGGAAGTTACAACCCCTACCCGTTCCACAACGGCCGTGGTCACACCTGTCGGTGGACTTCCTGACGGATCTTCCTCCCTCACTGGGTAACACCATGATCCTGGTCGTTGTGGATCGGTTTTCTAAGTCCTGCCATCTCCTCCCTTTGCCCGGTCTCCCTACGGCCCTAAAGACTGCGGAGGCCCTGTTCACACACGTCTTCCGGCACTACGGGGTGCCTGAAGACGTAGTATCTGATCGAGGTCCCCAGTTCACGTCAAGGGTCTGGAGGGCGTTCATGGAACGTCTGGGGTCTCGGTCAGCCTTACCTCAGGTTTTCACCCCAAGAGTAACAGGCAGGTGGAGAGAGTAAACCAGGATGTGGCTAGGCTTCTGCTGTCTTATTGCCAGGACCGGCCGGGGGAGTGGGCGGCGTTCATACCCTGGGCAGAGATGGCCCAAAACTCCCTCCGCCACTCCTCTACCAACTTCCCCCCCTTCCAGTGCATACTGGGGTACCAGCCAGTTCTGGCGCCGTGGCATCAGAGTCAGATCGAGGCTCCTGCAGTGGACGACTGGTTTAGGCGCTCGGTGGAGACAAGGGACGCCGCTCATGTGTACCTCCAGAGGGCCGTGAGGCGTCAGAAAGCCAGCGCAGACCGTCACCGCAGTGAGGCCCCGGTGTTAGCACCGGTCTGGCTCTCGACCCGATACCTGCCCCTGCCCTGCCGGAAGATGGGCCCGCGGTTTGTAGGGCCATTCAAAGTCCTGAGGAGAGTGACCGAGGTTTGTTACAGTTTACAACTTCCCCCAGATTACCGTATTAACTCCTCGTTCCATGTGTCTCTCCTCAGGCCGTTGGTGGCTGGTCCACTCCAGGAGCCTGAGGTGACAGAGGTTCCTCTGCCCCCTCTGGACATCGAGGGGGCCCCGGCGTATGCAGTCCGATCCATACTGGACTCGAGGCATCGGGCGAGGGGCCTTTGGGTACCTCGTGGAGTGGGAGGGGTACGGTCCGGAGGAGAGATGCTGGGTGCCGGTGGAGGACGTGTTGGACCCTTCGATGCTGCGGGAGTTCCACCGTCTCCATCCGGATCGCCCTGCGCCTCGCCCTCCGGGTCGTCCCCGAGGCCGGTGTCGGCGCACTGCTGGAGCTGCGCATCAAGGGGGGTACTGTCACGACTTCAGCCGGAGTCAGTCCCTCTCCTTGTTCGAGCGGTGTTCGGCGGTCAACGTCACTGGCCTTCTAGCCATCACCGATCCTCTTTTCATTTTCCATTTGTTTTGTCTTTGTTTTATACACACCTGGTTTTAATTTCCCCATTACATGTTCATTATTTAACCCTCTGGTTTCCCCCATGTTTGTGTGCGTGTTTGGAACCTTTAATTTTCTCCTTTAGTTGCCTTCACATGTAAAGGATGTGACTCTCCTTCACTGCAGCCGAGGTGAGTAAGACATTTAAACGTGTTAACCTTCGCAAGGCTGCAGGCCCAGACGGCATCCCCAGCCGCGCCCTCAGAGCATGCGCAGACCAGCTGGCCGGTGTGTTTACGGACATATTCAATCAATCCCTATACCAGTCTGCTGTTCCCACATGCTTCAAGAGGGCCACCATTGTTCCTGTTCCCAAGAAAGCTCAGGTAACTGAGCTAAACGACTACCGCCCCGTAGCCCTCACTTCCGTCATCATGAAGTGCTTTGAGAGACTAGTCAAGGCCCATATCACCTCCACCCTACCCGACACCCTAGACCCACTCCAATTTGCTTACCGCCCAAATAGGTCCACAGACGATGCAATCTCAACCACACTGCACACTGCCCTAACCCATCTGGACAAGAGGAATACCTATGTGAGAATGCTGTTCATCGACTACAGCTCGGCATTCAACACCATAGTACCCTCCAAGCTCGTCATCAAGCTCGAGACCCTGGGTCTCGACCCCCCCCTGTGCAACTGGGTACTGGACTTCCTGACGGGCCGCCCCCAGGTGGTGAGGGTAGGCAACAACATCTCCACCCCGCTGATCCTCAACACTGGGGCCCCACAAGGGTGCGTTCTGAGCCCTCTCCTGTACTCCCTGTTCACCCACGACTGCGTGGCCACGCACGCCTCCAACTCAATCATCAAGTTTGCGGACGACACAACAGTGGTAGGCTTGATTACCAACAACGACGAGACGGCCTACAGGGAGGAGGTGAGGGCCCTCGGAGTGTGGTGTCAGGAAAATAACCTCACACTCAACGTCAACAAAACTAAGGAGATGATTGTGGACTTCAGGAAACAGCAGAGGGAACACCCCTTATCCACATCGATTGAACAGTAGTGGAGAGGGTAGCAAGTTTTAAGTTCCTCGGCATACACATCACAGACAAACTGAATTGGTCCACTCACACAGACAGCATTGTGAAGAAGGCTCAGCAGCGCCTCTTCAACCTCAGGAGGCTGAAGAAATTTGGCTTGTCACCAAAAGCACTCACAAACTTCTACAGATGCACAATCGAGAGCATCCTGGCGGGCTGTATCACCGCCTGGTACGGCAACTGCTCCGCCCACAACCGTAAGGCTCTCCAGAGGGTAGTGAGGTCTGCACAACGCATCACCGGGGGCAAACTACCTGCCCTCCAGGACACCTACACCACCCTATGTTACAGGAAGGCCAAAAAGATCATCAAGGACAACAACCACCCGAGCCACTCCCTGTTCACCCCGCTATCATCCAGAAGGCGAGGTCAGTACAGGTGCATCAAAGCTGGGACCGAGAGACTGAAAAACAGATTCTATCTCAAGGCCATCAGACTGTTAAACAGCCACCACTAACATTGAGTGGCTGCTGCCAACACACTGACACTGACTCAACTCCAGCCACTTTAATGATGTAAAATGATGTAAAATATATCACTAGCCACTTTAAACAATGCTACCTTATATAATGTTACATACCCTACATTATTCATCTCATATGCATACGTATATACTGTACTCTATATCATCTACTGCATTCTTATGTAATACATGTATCACTAGCCACTTTAACTATGCCACTTTGTTTACATACTCATCTCATATGTATATACTGTACTCGATACCATCTACTGTATCTTGCCTATGCTGCTCTGTACCATCACTCATTCATATATCTTTATGTACATATTCTTTATCCCCTTACACTGTGTATAAGACAGTAGTTTTGGAATTGTTAGTTAGATTACTTGTTGGTTATTACTGCATTGTCGGAACTAGAAGCACAAGCATTTCGCTACACTCGCATTAACATCTGCTAACCATGTGTATGTGACAAATAAAATTTGATTTGATTTGATTTGACTTACTGGTTCGTGTGCACTTTGTTCTACACACACTATAGTCGAGATTTTCTTTGGCAAAATGCCCTCCATGGCAGTGAACTTCCTGTAATTATGTATTATATTAGCTCTGAAGTTTCTGTAGTTTGTTTTGAATTGATATCGACAGGTTAAAACCAGTTGAGACACACCATCTCCTCTTTATGAGGGTTCAACAACAGAAATCATCCAAAATCCCAAATAAAACTACAATAACATCCCGGTAATAAATGACAACGAGAGTCAACCAAATCCTCTCTCTCTCTCTCTCTCTCGCTCTCTCGCTCTCTCTCGCTCTCTCAGAACTACGGTCTGGAGACTGAGAATCTGAAGACTCTATCCCACAAGCTGAATGCCTCAGCCAAGAACCTGCAGAACTTCATCACAGGGAGGCGTCGCAGTGGTCACTATGACGGCCGCGCCACCCACAAGCTGCCCAACGACTTTCTCACCTCTGTGGTGGACCTCATCGCTGCAGCCAAGAGCCTCCTGGCATGGCTGGATAGGTGAGATTTGCAAAGAGCTACAGTACAAACACACACACACACACACACACACACACACACACACACACACACACACACACACACACACACGTAATCACATACATCATTTTTCACTTCAAAGTAAAACAAGTAAATCATGCAAATTAATGTTGTTGGTGGCAAGTGATTCTCTTTACTGTGTAATTTATCTCACCTGTGGTAAGTTTCAGGTGCCTACAGGGTAGAAAAGACATTCCACCAGTTTTGAAAAGAGAAAACAGAACATTCTGCTCCATTGCACTTCATTGTAAAGTGCAATAATATATTTGACAGCATCTGCACTGTACATGCTCAGAGACACACTATCATACACAGACTACTCTCAAAGGTTGTTTTTCAAATCACACAGTCCCCTATGTAATGCACTACTTTTGTCCAGGCCAGTGGCGGTTTTAACATGTGAATCTTGGTGGGGCAAAAAAAAAGTGGGATTCCTGTCAGCAAAGTCATAACACAACTCTAAACAATACATTAATTGCACACAAACGGTGGCCACAAACTGTTAGGGCCTGCATAATGCTGTCCCAACAGCAGTCCCAACACCTTACCACTGCTACAGTTCATTCAGCTTCATTTACTGCCTTAAAAAAAACATAGCTGATATGGCTGACTTGCTTAAACAAATGTGGTTTCTAATGACAGTTGAGATGTACAAACTATGGCAAAAGAGGACGGATAAGAGGCAATCCGTAATTTCGATTAAGACAATAATGAGTGAGAGACGACGGACTAAAAGGAAAGGAGTATACCTAGTCAGTTGTACAACTGAATGCATTCAACTGAAATGTGAATCAGAGAGGTGTGGGGGGCTGCCTTAATCGACATCCACGTCTTCAGTGCCAGGGGAACAGTGGGTTAAGTGCCTTTCTCAGGGGCAAAACAACAGATTTTTACCTTGTCAGCTTGGGGATTCGATCCAGCAACCTTTTGGTTACTGGCCCAACAATCTAGGCTACCTGCTGCCACGTAGTCAATATACTTTAACTATTTGTTCAGCATTTTTTAAATGTACAGTGACAGAATTCATAACATGGGCCGTTCTTACATACAAACAGACAATGAAAGCTCTTACAATATTTGATGAATACATTTCTCTTTAACAGGTGATAGGCAAACAAGCACACACCGGCCACGAACGATGTGTTTACAGTACCGCGCTGGTGAAAATTGACCAAATGATTAGGGTGAGGCACATGGGCTACTAACAGCTTACCACACAACACACATATAGTATTACTCTCTCAGCTGCAGTATACATATCTCCCTGGCATATTACATAATTTATGCAGTAGCATACAATACATTTTTGGACTCACCTTGGCTTGTGATTTGCTCACCTAAACATGAAGGTGGCGCGGCGGTTTTGTCATCAAACTTTGTCATCAAAGTCTGGCATTCTCTGGATTTATGGTAGGAACTCGGAAAAGAAAACACACAGCCACTCGATTGAATAGCAGGCTGTTACTTATTGCTTCGCACTGCTTGCAGTTAGCCGCTGATTCCTTCCAAAAGACTCATTGTTGTATTTGCGATTTCCAACTTGATGTGTAATCTTTATTTCCAATTGCCGATGAGCACCGATACATTTTATCTATAATTTCTCTTCATTATTTCTCTTCATATGACAAGGATTAAAAATAATTTGCCAGTAGATTGTCGACTTGATTCATGATAATAACTGCTAGCTAAGACTTTGAAAATCCAATCAAAATTACTGTAGATATAACGTGATTTGATGTCATTCTATCTGTGGCCAATGATCTTTTGCCTTCTTGGATGGGCACTTCTAATATAACTCTATAGCAGAAACCAAGGGGCTAAAATTTCAGAGCTCTAACCATAGAATTGGGGGTGACGTACTGTCCCATGAGTGACAGAAAACTGAGCCAATCATGCTGGCTACCCCCACCACCACAGAAAGCACTGAGCTAAGCTGAAACACCTGCATTTTGGAGCTGCCTTACTCAAGAAAATGTATTCAGCTTTATTAACTCAGTTAAATTTGTGTTTATTTACATTGTTTGCAAACTGATATGTGACATGTAAATGCGAAAATAACAAGCAAAACAGGCAAGCCCCCCAATTTTTTTTTTGCCCCACCTGACCTAAATGACGAGTCGCCACTGGTCCAGACCCATAGGGTGTCATATGAACATTTACCCATAATTAATTCAGAGGTCAAGGGTCAGCGATGGCTCACTGGGTAGTAGACAGACAGGGTCTGTTTTCGACCACTCAAAAGTCTATGCCCTTACATAATCTCCATGAGCAATCAGCTGACGAACAAAGGATGAGTAAAGCCTTTATGTAAGGGTTGTTTTTGAGGGGTTGGCCATGAGAGCTGTTAAGAGCTGCTGTGTATCCTCCTCAGGTCCTCTGTGAGTTGCTGCCAGACAGTGTGTCTGTGTGTGTGTTTGTGCGTGTGGACCGGCGTGTGGGTGGGTGTATTAAGACTATCATATGCAGTAGACAAACTTGTATGAAAGCTGCATCATTAGTTTGATTCCCTAGACTTGCACTCTAGTTTAAGAACTGAACAACACCAGCTTCATAGATAACTGTCATTGTCATATATAATATGGCACACGATACACACTTCATACTCACCCACATGCATTGTCCACTCAAAGGGATCAGAATGAAGAATGATCTAATGGTTCATTCCAGGTGCTACTTCTTTTTCAGGTCTCCGTTCGCAGCAGTGGCAGACTACTCCATGACAAGAAACAATGTGATTCAGCTGTGTCTAGAGCTCACCACGATTGTACAGCAGGCAAGCCATCAAACACAATCCCATATACAGCTATACCACTAGCTAGCATTAACCACTGTTGTAACAAACATGTCTCAAAGGCCTTTTTAAATTGAGTTAGTCAACACAGGACCTGTGTTCTCTGCTCTGCTATTGGAAATAACTGTATGTGTCATCATGCCAACTGAGTAAAGACAGCCTCTGGCTACTCAAATGGAGCCTTTCCTTTTGTAAAGAGCATGACAGCCTGCCTGCCTACCATACAGTATGTGTGTACGCTGGGAGGATGTGGATGGGTTTCTCTGTGTTGCTCTAATTCCTACTGCGGGAGCAGAACTGAACTGTTCCAATAGATATAAATAGGGGAAGGCTGTGACTGTATAGAGGCATCCGTCTTCACTAGAGCAGGACAACGTACTGTAGGAGGAGGGCTGCAGGGAGGGAGGGAGGGTGAGTTCAGGCCTGGTCCTGCAGGGATTGGCTCGGGTACAGGCTCTACAAGAGGGCCTGGTCCAAGGCTGCAGAGGTGTTTACAAAGAGCAGCAGGTAGAGCAGCAGAGGTTTCATCCATGTGTGGCTGTCTATCGAGTCTATCTGATGGCCAGGAGATATCGTCTGTAGAGAGAGAGAAGGAGCGGAGAGAGGGACGCATGCCCCCGACAAGGCAGAGTGACTCGTAGCGGACTGTTTGTGTGTGTTTGTGTGAGAGGGGGGCATCAGTGCTGAACTTCTCTGTTCTTTTCATATTGTGACCTTGTTATAACTGGAATAAGCACTTCTCTGACACGTTGTCCTGTGGTAACCTCTGCCTCTGCATCTCCCTCTGTTTGGCAGGACTGTTCTGTGTATGAGACAGAAAATAAGATTCTGCATGTGGTGAGTGGGCCCACTTATTTCCATTCCTTTCAATGCATCCAAACATAATTAGAGTCCCCATAACTCAGTTACTGTCTGGCGACTCATCCCTAATCCATCTAAAATCCCTGTTTTCTCTCTTTCCCTACTCTCCATCCTTTCTGTCTACAGTGTAAGACTCTATCTGGAGTGTGTGATCACATCATCTCCCTGTCCTCTGACCCGATGGTGTCCCAGTCAGCCCATTTGGAGGTGGTTCAGCTGGCCAACATCAAGTCCACTGAGGGACTGGTAAGACTCCCCAGATACTCAGACGTACAGACTAGAAGGTCTTGTACCTTTTACTTACCTTCTCTCTTTCTCTAACACAACTACAAAACATGCACTCCTACTGGGTGACAGATCACTCTTCTGGGTAATAGATTTAGGAGAGTAACTACTATGTATATACTTAGTATATTTGTCCTGTACAGTACAGTATGTGGATATAAACCGTTATCTAAAACCTGGATGTTTGCCCTAACTTGACCTTACAGTTGAAGTCGGAAGTTTACATACACTTAAGTTGGAGTCATTAAAACTAGTTTTTCAACCACTCCACACATTTCTTGTTAACAAACTATAGTTTGGCAAGTCGGTTAGGACATCTACTTTGTGCATGACACAAGTAGTTTTTCCAACAATTGTTTACAGATTATTTCATTTATACTTCACCTTATCACAATTGCAGTGGGTCAGAAGTTGACTGTGCCTTTAAACAGCTTGAAAAATGCCAGAAGATGATGTCATGGCTTTAGAAGCTTCTGATAGGCTAATTGACATAATTTGAGTCAATTTGAAGTGTACTTGTGGTTGTATTTCAAGGCCTACCTTCATACCCAGTGCCTGTTTGCTTGATGTCATGGGAAAATCTAAAGAAATCAGCCAAGACCTCAGAAAAATAATTGTAGACCAGGTATCACTTTCATCTGTACAAACAATAGTACGCAAGTATAAACACCATGGGACCACGCAGCCGTCACACCGCTCAGGAAGGAGACGCATTCTGTCTCCTATACATGAACGTACTTTGGTGTGAAAAGTGAAAATCAATCCCAGAACAACAGCAAAGGACCTGTTGAAGATGCTGGAGGAAACAGGTACAAAAGTATGTATATTGTAACGGCCGTTGGCGATGGAAGAAGGTGATGACGAATGAGCAGCGTGGTAAGTGTCCATATTTATAATAAAGTAATAGAACACTGAACAAAAACAACAAAGTGAACGAACGAAACCGAAACAGTTCTGCCTTGTGCAGAATACAAACACTCAACAGAAAACAATCACCCACAAAACACAGGTGGGAAAAGACTATCTAAGTATGATTCTCAAACAGAGACAACGAACGACACCTGCCTCTGATTGAGAACCATACCAGGCCAAACACATAAACGCAACATAGAAAAACGAACATAGACTGCCCACCCAACTCACGCTCTGACCATACTAAAACAAAGACACAACAAAAGAACTAAGGTCAGAACGTGACATATATCCACAGTTAAACGAGTCCTATACTGACATAACCTGAAAGGCCGCCCTGCAAGGAAGAAGCCACTGCTCCAAAACTGCCATTAAAAAAAAGCCAGACTATGGTTTGCAACTGCACATGGGGACAAAGATTGTACTTTTTGGAGAAATGTCCTGTGGTCTGATGAAACAAAAATAGAACTGTTTGGCCATAATGACCATCGTTATGTTTGAAGGAAAAAGGGGAGGCTTGCAAGCTGAAGAACACCATCCCAACCGTGAAGCATGGGGGTGGCAGCATCATGTTGTGGGGGTGCTTTGCTGCAAGAGGTACTGGTGCACTTCACAAAATAGATGGCATCATGAGGAAGTAAAATTATGTGGATATATTGAAGCAACATCTCAAGACATCAGTCACGAAGTTAAAGCTTGGTCGCAAATGGGTCTTCCAAATGGACAATGACCTCATGAATACTTCCAAAGTTGTGGCAAAATGGCTTAAGGACAACAAAGTCAAGGTATTGGAGTGGCCATCGCAAAGCCCTGACCTCAATCCCATAGAACATTTTTGGGCAGAACTGAAAAAGCGTGTGCAAGCAAGGAGGCCTACAAACCTGATTCAGTTACAGCAGCTCTGTCAGGAGGAATGTGTCACCCAACTTATTGTGGGAAGCTTGTGGAAGGCTACCCAAAACGTTTGACCCAAGTGAAACAATTTAAAGGAAATGCAACCAAATACTAATTGAGTGTATGTAAACTTCTAACCCACTGGGAATGTGATGAAAGAAATAAAAGCTTAAATAAATAATTCTCTACTATTATTCTGACATTTCACATTCTTAAAATAAAGTGGTGATCCTGTCTGACCTAAGACAGGGAATTTTAACTAGGATTAAAAGTCAGGAATTGTGAAACTGAGTTTAAATGTATTTGGTGTATGTAAACTTCCGACTTCAACTGTTGATATGACTGTCCTGCTTGGGGCTGTAAACTTCCACCCCCCCACACACACACAAATGCACAGAGCCCCCAGAGGACCACAGAGCACACAGAAGGCAACAGAGCTTTTCACATACAGGACTGTCAATAGAACCTGAACAGAGGAGTGGGCAGAGTGGGTCAAAAATAAACCTCTTACTCTCTTCTCACTCAGACTGAGATGCACTGAATGTGTGTGTGTATGCGCGCGTGTGCATTTCTGTGTGTCTGTTTGTTATGCACTTACAACCCCTCTGAGGAAAGGCTTGAACATTTGAGTATGTTTGTCTGTTTGCCTCTCTGAGTGACAGTGTCCGATTGAATATGTACAATATAGATTCATGGATGTTTTTTGTAACTTTGTACGATATGCATTTATGTGTTTGTGTTTGTAATGTACTGTGTATGGATGTGCAAACTATTATCAGGCTATGGCTCTAAGCTACCTCTCTCTGTCTCTCTATAGGGCATGTACATCAAATCGACATATGATGGCCTGCATGTCATCACTGGAACTACAGAGGGAGTGAGTATCGATCATGCTCAGTCAGAGGGAGATGTGTCACTCAAGGCGGTGTCACAGTGAATCTCCTAAATGACAGTGAACAGCATCAGGCCCATCAGTGTTTTTATAGCTGTGTGATGTGTCTCTTCCTCTCCATCAGTCTCTGGCTGACCGCTGTAAGAAAATTCATGCAGGCGATGAAGTCATCCAGGTCAATCATCAGACAGTGGTGCGTCTCTCTCTATTTTCTAACCTTTTTTTAACCTTTATTTAACCAGGAAGAAACACATTGAGAAGCAGGTTCTTTTTTTCCAGGGTGACCTGGCCAAGATAGCAGTAGTAGTCAATACAACATTTAAGATGTTCACCCATGAAAGGATTCATTCTTTCAAGGTTAATACAAACGGGTGCAACTTTCACTGGGGATGGTTGGGACATCCCCATCAACCCCAGTTTTATCATTGGAATGTGACGGTGTGCTTTCGGACCGTGCGGATGCCTCTGATCGGTCGGGGTAGGCTGTTTGAAGTGTTCATCTGACTGCATAAAAAGAAAAGTCCAGTCAATATCGAATTTCATCAGAAAAACAATAGTCCAAACCTCATGTCTCTATATGGTTCAAACGTTACAGACAATTTACTCTGAGAATTTAGCATGTTTAGAGTGAATGGAATGTCATCACAGTATGATAAAAAAGCGGTCACTACTCAATAGAATTCTGTGGCGCTGCTCCGTGGCAGAACGGCGCTAACTTCGAAACTCAACTGACACGCTAACTAGTGACTGCAGGTTCATGAGTGAAAACATGGGCTTTTTCTAAATGAAATCTGCTGAATGCAATACTTAAAATGTGACTAAATATATATTTATTTACAAAGCTAAGAGATTGAATTTCAATATCCACCCCTTGCGAAAGACAATCTGTTCCAGTTTTCGTAGTGTATTTCTGAGTCTTTCCCTTTAAATCGGCATAGAAACGGCCCCTCTCAACGTAGAGTGATCATCATTTTAGGCAATGAAAGCCAAGGATCTGGAGGTGAAAATGATATCAAGTTGATTTTGATTGGTTCAACCATATGGAAACACATCCAAATGGTACCACCACACAATGCCTAATATGGAAGAGATACAACCAAGAGTTGCACCGTCTAAACTAGCAACGGTCACAGCAAATTAACATTCTTATTTCATCAACACTGTCAAACACAAGTATATTAAGGTTATAATATTGTAAAGTACAATCTAATGATTCATTCTATGTCATTGATAATGACATAGGGCAAAGAAAACTACATTTTGACATTGATTTTGTAACATCCTACAGAAAACATTTATAACATACTATCCTTCTCTGGCTGAGAGCGAGCTCTGGTGAAGGTCATTTAATTTTTTATATATTTTTTATATTATCTCCCTTGTCCATCCCCATTTATCTTACGTTTACATACTGTTGTAGGACTACCCTATGATTACTACTATGTTCGTGCGAAATGTTGCCCTATGTGTTTTTCATTTTATTTGTGTGTGTGTGTGTGTGTGTGTGTGTGTGTGTGTGTGTGTGTGTGTGTGTGTGTGTGTTGGCTTGTGGCGCTAGGTGGGCTGGCAGTTGAAGAACTTGGTGAATTCTCTGCGTGGGGACCCCGGGGGTGTTATGCTGACTCTGAAGAAGCGACCACAGAGCACACTGACATCCACCCCAGCACTGCTGAAGAACATGAGATGGAAACCCTTAGCCCTGCAAGTATGACAACACATTCACTTTCAACCTCCACACAACTGATGAATGGGTGTGAAATCACAAACTATTCCCTTAATAGTGGTTCTTTATTATTATTATCAGCTTTAGTATTGCAGATAGATTGTGGCTTCTATCAATGTAATTGTCTGCATCATTTTCCAATCATTTCCAATTTCCCATATATTTTCCCACTCATCAATCTACACACAATACCCCATAATGATCAAAAACTGTTCTTTAGAAATTTTTGCAAAAAAATAATTGTATAAAAAATAATTAAATATTACATTTACATTCAGACCCTTTACTCAGTATTTTGTTGAAGCACCTATGGCAGCGTTTACAGCCTGGAGTCTTCTTGGGTATGACGCTACAAGCTTGGCACATCTGTATTTGGGGAGTTTCTCCCATTATTGTCTGCAGATCCTCTCAAGCTCTGTCAGGTTGTATGTGGGGCGTCGCTGCACAGCTATTTTCAGGTCTCTCCAGAGATGTTCGATCGGATTCAAGTCCGTGCTCTGGCTGGGCCACTCAAGGACATTCAGAGACTTGTCCGGAAGCTACTTCTGCGTTGTGTTGGCTGTGTTCTTAGGGTCGTTGTCCCATTGGAAGGTGACCCTCACCCCAGTCTGAGGTCCTGAGTGCTCTGGAGCAGGTTTTCATCAAAGATCTCTCTGTACTTTGCTCCTTTCATCTATCCCTTGATCCTGACTAGTCCCTGCTGCTGAAAAACATCCCCCCCCCCCAGAATGATGCTGCCACCACCATGCTTCACCGTAGGGATGGTGCCAGGTTTCCTACAGACGTGACACTTGGTATTCAGGCCAAAGAGTTCAATCTTGTTTTCATCAGACCAGAGAATCATGTTTCTCATGGTCTGAGAGTACTTTAGGTGCCTTTTGGCAAACTCCAAGCGGGCTGTCATGTGCCTTTTACTGAAGAGTGGCTTCCGTCTGGCCACTCTACCATAAAGGCCTGATTGGTGGAGTGCTGCAGAGATGGTTGTCCTTCTGCAAGGTTCTCCCATCTCCACAGAGGAACTCTGTTGCTCTGTCAGAGTGACCATTGGGTTCTTGGTCACCTCTCTTACTTAAAAAGATAAGAGAGGCCTGTAATTTTCATTATAGGTACACTTCAACTATGAGAGGTAATGAGTGGAGGACAGAGGAGCCTCTTAAAGAAGAAATCTTGCTTGTTTGTAGGTGACCAAATACTTATTTTCCACCATCATTTGCAAAGAAATTCTTTAAAAATCCTACAATGTGATTTTCTGGATTTTTTTTCTTCTCATTTTGTCTGTCATAGTTGAAGTGTACCTATAATGAAAATTACAGGCCTCTCTCATCTTTTTAAGTGGGAGAACTTGCACAATTGGTGGCTGACTAAATACTTTTTTGCCCCACTGTACCTCTGGCCCTTTGGACACTGTGTTAACAAACCTCCAGACGAGCTTCAATGCCATACAACACTTCTTCCGTGGCCTCCAACTGCTCTTAAATGCAAGTAAAACTAAATGCATTGCTCTTCAACCGATCGCTGCCCGCACCCGCCCGCCCACCTAGCATCACTATTCTGGACGGTTCTGACTTAGAGTATGTGGACAACTACAAATACCTAGGTGTCTGGTTAGACTGTAAACTCTCCTTCCAGACTCACATTAAGCATCTCCAATCCAAAATTAAATCTAGAATCGGCTTCCTATTTCGCAACAAAGCCTCCTTCACTTATGCTGCTAAACATACCCCCTGACTATCCTACCGATCCTTGACTTCGGCGATGTCATTTACAAAATAGCCTCCAACACTCTACTCAGCAAATTGCATGTTGTCTATCACAGTGCCATCCGTTTTGTCACCAAAGCCCCCATATACTACCCACCACTGTGACCGGTATGTTCTCGTTGGCTGGCCCTCGCTTCTTTTTTTGTCGCCAAACCCAATGGTTTCAGGTCATCTATAAGTCTTTGCTAGGTAAAGCCCCGTCTTATCTCAGCTCACTGGTCACCATAGCAACGCCCACCCGTAGCACGCGCTCCAGCAGGTATATCTCACTGGTCACTCCCAAAGCCAACTCCTTCTTTAGCCACCTTTCCTTCCAGCAAAAATAGCAAAAATCACTGAAGCTGGAGACTTATATCTCCCTCAATAACTTTAACCATCACCTGTCAGAGCAGTTTACCGATCATTGCACCTGTACATAGCCCATCTGTAAATAGCCCACCCAACTACCTCATCCCCATATTGTTATTTATATTTTTGCTCCTTTGCACCCCAGTATCTCTACATGCATATCATCTTCTGCACATCTATCACTCCAGTGTTAATTGCTAAATTGTAATTGTTTCGCCACTATGGCCTATTTATTGCCTTACCTCCCTAATCTTACTACATTTGCACACACTGTATATAGTTTTTTATGTTGTGTTATTGACTGTATGTTTGTTTATCCCATGTGTAACTCTGTGTTGTTTGTGTCACACTGCTTTGCTTTATCTTGGCCAGGTCGCAGTTGTTAATGAGAACTTGTTAAATAAACACATTGTTTGACCAGTGAGTGGCCAAGTTCTCGTCACACCTACAAATGGTTTATTAATCTAAACCCTTTCACACCCCCGCCAGCCTATGAGCTCATAATTCCTGCTGTGAAAATAACTAAAGTATTTCTGACACACCCAGGACCTATAGCGCTACCACCAGTGATAAGATTTACCATTGCGTTAGGTTTGTTAAAATAGAGCCCTGTGTGTTAGTGAGAGGTGATTTATGTACTGTATACCACTATCTTTTCAGTGGGTTAATGACTGAGAGGGCATGTGAACTTCTGTATGTGCACAGTATGTGCCTGATTGTGCATGGTGAGTATGCAAGCAGGAGAGTGCATTCCATGTTTGTGGGTCTCGTTAAAGCAGTAACTTTTTGTGAATGTGTCTGTCTCTGTGTGTCTGTCTGTCATATTTTACCCCAAACAATGATTTCATATAGGTGTTGTATCTGAACTAGTGCGTGGAGGGAAGCGTATGTGTGGAGATGAGATGGGCATATGTGACTCTATCCCTGTCCCCCTCTGAGTCCCACGCTGGGCTAAGTGCTGTTTCCCTCCCTCCCCCTGGGGCCCTGACCAACTGGAGCGCGTCAGAGCTCTGCCGCCTCCTAATCCCCTCTCATCTCCTCCCCCTTCTCCTTTACCTCTTTTCTGCCTCCTCTCTTCTCCTCTCTGTACCCTCCTCCTCCTCGTTTCATCATACATCCAGATTCAGTTATTGATTTATGCTTTATAATTCATCAAATGCAAAGGATCAAATCAATTTTCCCTTTTCCCTAACCCTGCCTCTAGCCATTCTCCAATCGAGAAACAAGACTAGCATTTCCTACATATTGAAGCTTTAAAGGTTTGATTGATTGTAATTTATTATGAAACGACACATCACAGCAGTATGTCAGAAAACTCACCCTCTCTCCCCCGCTGCAGGTAGCCTGGTGGGTAGGAGCGTTAGGTCAGTAATCGAAAGGTTATCGAGTCGCAGAGCCGACAATGTAAAAATCTGCCATTCTGCCCCTGAGCAAGGCAGTTAACCCACTGTTCCCCAGGCGCCGAAGATGTGGATTTCGATTAAGGCATCCCTCCGCACCTCTCTGATTTAGAGGGGTTGGGTTACATAAGGAAGACACATTTCAGTTGAATGCATTCAGTTGTGCAACTGATTAGGTTTCTCTCTCCTCACAGCCCATCATCCCTCAGAGCCCCAGCAGCAGTGTGGCCACACCCACCAGTACCCTGAGCACCCCTTCCAGGAGGGACAGCTGTGCCCTGCAGGACCTTTTCATCCCCCCGCCCCCCGAGGAACCATACACCCCCAGGTACACACACAACTGCCTCACTTTGACATAATGTATACCTTACTTTAGGGATTACACAGTGTAGTCACTGTTTATACTGTATGCCTTACTTTAGGGATTACACAGTGTAGTCACTGTTTATACTGTACATTTTACCAGAGGGATTACACAGTGTAGTCACTGTTTATACTGTATGTTTTACCTGAGGGATTACACAGTGTAGTCACTGTTTATACTGTATGTTTTACCAGCGGGATTACACAGTGTAGTCACTGTTTATACTGTATGTTTTACCTGAGGGATTACACAGTGTAGTCACTGTATAATGTACTTTGATTATGTTTTATGTTATTATCTGCAGTGAAAAAGTGTAGTGGTTTACCTGTGTAATTACTTCACTCTGTGAATTTAGTCAGTTTATTCCCTTTTGTGGGGGGATTTATGTGCCTTGTAGTATATGACTTTGTTGAAGTTTACCAATGCAGTCGATGCTCCATAGGCGAACAGACTCTCTCCATGATCTGTGCTGCAGAGACGACAAGGGAAATCTATCAGGTGACGACGACCTCCAAACTGACATCCCGGTGGCCAAGGGCTCTGAGTCCCCCAACTCCTTCCTGGACCAGGAGTGTCGCCGACGTTTCCCTCTGGTGGAGGAGGATGCTGTTCTGTACTGCTACGAATACGACCAGAACCACGGGCCTCCACCTGTCCGCAGGGACTGCACCCCCACTTATGGTATGACCCAGTCCAAACCGCATATTTGTATGAGGGATGTCAGTCCCCCATATACTGTATGATATGACCCAGTCCAAGCCTGTTTGTATGTGGGATGTCTATCTCCCACATATGTTACAACCCAGTCCAAGGCTGTGTGTTTGTATGAGAGATGCAGGTTGTGCACTTCCTATAGATTTGATCACTCTTTTGTTGCTGCGAAAATTTTCCTGCAAAGCAGGAAATGCAAACGTGTAGTGTATTTCTGTTTTAAAAATGCTTCTAAAGTTTGTAATCTCCACTTTGAACATTTCAGACTTGATTTGCCCTAACAAAAAATGTATCAACCCCTACAAAAATGCTCATTAATTATAATACACATAATTCACATTTCCTGTTGCTGCAGGATTATTTTCCTGTTGTAGCAAAATGAATGATCCTACATCTGTATACAATGCCTGCTGTGTTTGTGATGTTTGTGTCACTGTATTGTTAATATAGGCTGTTTGTAGCTCTTAGATTTTCCTGGGTAGGTCTGTAATGTTGTGTGTTATCTGTGCTGCGTGCTCCAGGCAGGCTTAGGCCCATCTCCATGCCAGTGGAATATAACTGGGTGGGAGACTATGAAGACCCGGCCAAGCTGAAGAGAGAGAGCAGGAGAGGTGAGTGGGAGGCCAGGATGGGGAGAGATAAAAAGAGAGGGGAGACAGAAAGAGAGAGCTATAGCAGCAGAGGTGAGTGGGTGGATATCTCTCATAATTGGGTTTTCTGCCTCCCCATCTCAGATGTCTTAGCCAAGGGACTAGGAAGCTGAGCAGCCAGGCAGGGCTCAGTGCATAATAGATATGATGCTGAATTAGCTATTCTCCTCTCTATCTGTCCCTCTTTTCCGGTCTCTTCTTTCTGTGTATCTTTGTTAGTCCCTCCTACTCTCTTTCAATCTCACCCATTTCTCTCAGTGACTCTCTGCCTCTCTCTCTTTGCTTTTGGGTCTTGAAGGTATGTCGTTGCCTTGGCAACTGTAACCAGGCTCTTCCCAAGATTTGCTTGGTTTGATTGGTTGCTGCCAAACCTGGTGGCAACCAGAGTAGGAACAGAGCGAATGGCCTTGGTTCCGTCTGAGAGGCAGCCACTGTGATGTTGTGTTTTTATTCCCAATGGCAATTCAGTTTATTCCCCCTGGGCTTTTCAGCATCATTTAGGGTGCTATATTTATCCGTATATTTGGCAAGAGGCAGTATCTTGACGTATTGCCTAAAGGCAACATTTCTTTCAATTTTTTGGGGAAGATGTCTTGCAAATATCAGAATAATGACAATCCTTTGGAAATAGCTCTGTTGGTTCAGTACAATAATGGGGTTAGAGTGAAGCCTAGGCATTTGTCTGAATGACAAGACCGAGTAAAGCCTCAGAGCCCTAAAGCCGAATGCCTGGACACACCACAGGATTACACAAAACATCAATTACACTTCCCAATGACATGGCTCCCAAAACTAGCCTATAAGAGTCAGATGGAGGATGTTCATCAGGGGTCTCGCTGTAGCCTCAAGGCCCTAATGACATGATTAAGTCCACAAGTCACACAACTGTCCCTTTTCATCCAGGCAATCATTACACAATCTCTAGAATTGGCTTTTGGCTTGTTTTTCACTGTTGTTTAAAGTCTGTAGTAACAAAGTGACAGCACAATGAATATTCAGTAGGTAGACATGATGTACACATAGTAGGCCGATATAATCAAATGGCGTTAGACAAAGTGATCTAATTGCTGGCCTCCCCTGCTCTCGTAGAGAACTCCCTGCTGTGCTACGTGAATCAGAGTGAGGACAAGGCCATGCCAGAGGAGTACCTGACAGGGCGCAGCAGGAAGAAGAGTGACAAGGGCAGCCCCGCCCACTACGCCCTCCTCCCAGCCCTCCAGATGGAAGTCTCCACGTCTGGCTCTGACTCCGCCTCCCTCTACCATGTAAGTGTTTTTTTGTTGTGATTATGATTAGATATATAGAGGTCTGAGCACAGTGGAGACAGATCAATGGTTTGATATCTCTCATTTTCCTGTGTTATTTTGTAGATGTTTGAACGATCCTCGCTGCGCTCAAGGTCTAGGAAGAAGAGTAAAGGTGAGTTATTCAAAACCTACAGTCCACAATGCATGTACAGTTTCAAATATACACTACATACATACATGTAATCTGATGCAGACCATCCAATACAGTTGTTTCATTGATACTCCTCTCTCCTTCCTACAGCTGGTGACTCTTTGTCCTCCATCAGTAAGAGGCGTATCTCATGTAAAGACCTGGGGCGGGGGGACTGTGAGGGCTGGCTGTGGAAAAAGAAGGATGCTAAAAGCTATTTCTCCCAGAAGTGGAAGAAATACTGGTTCATCCTGAAAGATACCTGCCTATACTGGTACATGAATGAGGAGGTGAGTGTGTGAGTGATACTGACAAACTTGCTAATTTGTTGTACTGTGACTCCCTCTCTGCATCCTCTCTTGATTATCCTGTGAAGGTGTTAACCATTCCTCTATATTTTTTGTAACTCAGAAAAGTAATGTTTGTCAGACTCAGAACAGTGTATGATATTATGTTTTTTCCTCCCTCAGGATGAAAAGGCAGAGGGCTTTGTTAGTCTCCCAGAATTCAAGATGGATCGTGCGTCTGAGTGCCGTAGGAAGTAGTGAGTACATGCATTTGTGTTTGTATACAATACATTCATATTTGAGTCTTGTAGTCTGTTTGTCTGTGTGAACCTTGGCATATATGTTCAGTATATGCAACCTGTGTTTGTGCCCCAGAATACTTACAGTTAGTGCTGAGCGATTAACCGACATTTCATTTTTTGTTGTTATTTAACAACTAATTGACCGACGTCGGTTCAATTACTGGTATTCCGTTTAGTTTGTTTTTTTGTGAGCCCAGCGTGACGTTTCTCTAGAGAAATCTTTCAAGACAGAAATTAAGTCAAGAACTATGTGGAACGCTGGGCTAAAGGGAGTTGTAGTTCGCAAATATTCAACCTAGTTTAGCTCAGAAACGTGGTAATTAACTATAATCCTATAATCCATTGCGCCAGTTTTTTCTTTTTTGGACAGAGATGGATCAGAGGGGAAGAGGCGAAGCGAGAGGTTTTACTCTCGCCAAAATCTGTCCAAAATAAGCCCAATGCGTTTCTATGGGCTTATTTTTTATTTAAACATGTCGTCTGCCTTCCTGCCTTTGGGACAACGACTTCCATAGTTAGGACGGAGACAATAGCATCTCGCCATTATATACAGATCTCTGGATGGATACACTTTTACGCAGGGGCGCAACTTTCACTGGGGACGGGGGCATGTCCCTTCACATTCTGAAATTGCATTTTTGTTCCCCCCCAGTTTTATATTTGAAATGTGATACAAAATGAGGCAACGGTGTGCTTTAGGATAGAGCCAGCGCAGGACACACTGGACCGTGGAGGTGCACCGGGGGTCTTGAGCGCAGAGCTGGCACAAGTCGTCCTGGCTGGATACCGCCCGTAGCCCGGCAAGTGCAGTGAATTGGAACAGGCAGCACTGGGCTGTGCTGGCGAACCAGGGACACCGTGCCCAGAGCTGGCGCAGGATAACCTGGGCCGAAGAGACGCACCGGAGGCCAGAAGCACTGAGCTGGCACAATCCGTCCTGACTGAATGCCCACTCTAGCACGGCCACTGCGGGGAGTTTGCACAGAGCGCACCGGGCTGTGGATGCGCACTGAAGGCACTGGTCACTCACTCCCCACGGTAAGCACGGTAAGCACGAGGAGTTGGTTCAGGTCTGAATCCTGACTCTGCCAATCTCCCTGTGTGCCCCCCCCCCCAAAAAAGATGTTTTGGGGCTGCCTCTCCTTCTTGCCTCGTTGTTCCAACTCCTCGTAATGCCTCCGTTCCGCTTTTGCTGCTTCTATCTCCTCCTTCGGACGGCGATACTCCCCGGCCTGCGTCCAGGGTCCTTTTCCATCCAGGATCTCCTCCAATGTCCACTCGCCCTTTTGACCACGCTGCTTGGTCCTTCTTTGGTGGGTAGTTCTGTCACGTCTGTCGTCGGAAGGAGTCCACCAAAGCGCAGCGTGAAAAGTGTTCATCATTTGTTTTATTATCAAAAAACACACAAACAAAGTAACAAAACGAAAGCGAACAGTTCTGTCAGGTAACAGACTATACAGAAAATAACTACCCACAAACACAGGTGGGCAAAAGGCTGCCTAAGTATGATTCCCAATCAGAGACAATGATAGAACCACACTCGGCCAAAACAAAGAAATAGACAACATAGAATGCCCAACCCAAATCACACCCTGACCTAACCAAATAGAGAAATAAAACAGCTCTCTAAGGTCAGGGCGTGACAGTTGCTGAATGAGTGAGTGACGTGGAGGGCCGGAGGGGTGTGTGCGTGTGTGTGTGTTGACAGAGCATTACATTTATTGGCTGTCACGTGAGCGAGAGGAGAGAGAGCAGCACGCTTGCACATTGTGACAACTTTTTCCCAGTTGTAGGTAGGCTATTTAGATTGTCAGTATGGAGACACCTATTTCTAACCCTTTTTTCCATAAAACATATTATTACACTAGAACTAATGCACATCAAGAAATAATGGAGAAAAAGTACTGGAAAATGACTTTAAGCACACTAGAGCGCATTACATACATTCGCTCAGAGGTGGTTTAAACTGCATTCTAATGTTGACTGCTTAAATAAAACGGTATCAAGCAAAGTGCTTTATGCATGCTCAGTTCTTGGGTCTCAGGGGCTGCCCGAGTGGAGATTTGAAATGCAAGTTAAGGAACTCCCTCACATGGTTGTTTTTATGGAGAAAAGTCTTCAATGAAACTGACATTAGGCTAATGTGGAGAATTATACATTTGCCTATGTTGGCCATCAAGTAGCCTATTAATGTGTATACCATTGTAGGCTACCATTTAATAAAATAAACATGTTGAAATGACGATATCACTGGCGTTATTGCAAATCACTTGTTTAGCCTACCTGGAGCTGGCAAACCAATTTAATAAATAGCCTATGACTTCAGTTTACTGTTGTTGTAGACTTGAGTTATTATGAATGCATTAGATTGACTGGTAACAGTAGTCAGATTAGGCCAGGGGTGCACGTTTCACTGGGGACATGTCCCCCCACATTCTGAAATAGCATTTTTGTCCCCCCTGTTTTATAATTAGAATGTGATACAGAACTGGGCAACGGTGTGCTTTAGGACCATGCGGATGCCTCCGAACGGTTGGGTATCCTGTTTGGAGTGTTTACCTGACTGGATAAAAAATTATATATATGATTATGTCCCCCTCACTTCTTAAACCACTAGAAGGATATCTTCAACCACCAACTTACCATCCTGAGACAAGGTCGAGTATAGCCCACAAAGATCTCCACCACGGCACAACCCAAGAGGGGGCGCCAACCCAGACAGGAAGATCACGTCAGTGACTCAACCCACTCAAGTGATGCATCCCTCCTAGGGACGGCATGGAAGAGAACCAGTAAGCTAGTGACTCAGCCCCTGTAATAGGGTTGGAGGCAGAGAATCCCAGTGGAGAGAGGGGAACCGGCCAGGCAGAGACAGCAAGGGCGGTTCGTTGCTCCAGAGCCTTTCCGTTCACCTTCACACTCCTGGGCCAGAGTACACTCAATCATATGACCCACTGAAGAGATGAGTCTTCAGTAAAGACTTAAAGGTTGAGACCGAGTCTGCTTCTTTCACATGGGTAGGCAGACCATTCCATAAAAATGGAGCTCTATAGGAGAAAGCCCTGCCTCCAGCTGTTTGCTTAGAAATTCTAGGGACTATTAGAAGGCCTGCGTCTTGTGACCGTAGCGTAGGTGTAGGTATGTATGGCAGGACCAAATCGGAAAGATAGGTAGGAGCAAGCCCATGTAATGCTTTGTAGGTTATCAGTAAAACCTTGAAATCAGCCCTTGCCTTAACAGGAAGCCAGTGTAGGGAGGCTAGCACTGGAGTAATATGAAGAGTGATGAAGAAGAGTGATGAAGTACTGCATCAGATGACCTGGCCTCCACAATCACGCGACCTCAACCCAGTTGAGATGGTTTGGGATGAGTTGGACCTCAGAGTGAAGGAAAAGCACTCAACAAGTGCCCAGCATATGTGGGAACTCCTTCAAGACTGTTGGAAAAGCATTCCAGGTGAAGCTGGTTGAGAGAATGCCAAGAGTGTGCAAAGCTGTCTTCAAGGCAAAACATATTTTGATTTGTTTAACACTTTCTTTTACTACATGATTTCATATGTGTTATTTCATGGTTTTGATGTCTCCACTATTATTCTACAATGTATAAAATAGTAAATATAAAGAAAACCCTTTGAATGAGTAGGTGTGTCCAGACTTTTGACTGTTTCTGTACATATTCTCGTGACTTGACTTTAATATTAATCTGAAGGCGGTTATTCATCAAATTAACTAATTAATTAATTGTTACCTGATTAAATTAATCATGTAACAATTAGCTGATTAGGATCTGGGGCAACACGAGAGTGCTCTTCAACTAGTTTTTATTTTTTTATTTAACCTTTATTTTTTTACCATCTCCCGAATTAAACTCTAAAAGGTCTTTACCTATCACATCTATAAACAGTTAACTTATTAATTATAACCTCGTATCATATCATCATTCTGAACAGTCGTAACGTCATTGCATCTGCAAAAACCTGAGCCTTACTTATGATCCACTACAACACAAATGTATTTATTTATTAGCTACTTAAATAGGACACAGGATAAACATACACACCCTGCACCGGTTATTGACTGGAGACGTAATACACTGAAAACCAGTCTCTAGCGGAATGACAACAACATTGTTAAAGCTTGTTAAAGAAGAGAGGGAGAGAGAGAGGGACAGAGGCACTTAAAATTTGGTACATTCAGAAACTACTCTCACCTATAGTAACAATACTTTGCACACGAACAGCCGCCCACTTTGAGCAAGAAATCATGAATGTATTTACGTGAAATCCCGGGGATCTCTCGGTAGACAGGGCAGCCTTGGAAAGGCCGTTGGTCCTTTTCGCAGCATGCTTGTAAGGCTCCGATTGTCCGAAATGGTTCCAACAAGTCTTCTACTGTTGTCCTTCTTTGCAGTTGTTCGGTGTCCGGTGACTTGTCGTGTAGTCCTGAACAGAACTACAGAGTTGACTTTCCTTCCTTTCACTCTGGAAGAGGCTTCTTTGAAGATAGGCTAGCCAGCTGTATCGATGGTTTGAGCAGAGTAACAGGATGATCCTACTTAAATTCGCTTTCAAAAATACTTTACTTAGAACAGCTAATCACCCGTACCAATGATTGTCTGGGAGGTGAGTTTATCGTCTCCACCTCGTGTTGAGTTTCAAAGTTCAAACCACTTTAAATGCGCAGCTGCAGCTTCATGCTTTTTTGGTCCAATGTGAGTTTTTTTAAACCCATCATTTATACCTTTTGCTGGAAAGGGGTGGTTCCGGCAGGCTGGCATGCTCCCTGACCTCACTCCAGGGCGGTGACTACTCCCTGTGCAAAGTTCATGGAAAACAATGATCTCTTATAGCTTCTCAAATCACACCCCTCACAAGACTAAAACACTTTCATAATTTTTCATGTTACATGCACAACGCATAGTATAGAAACTATAGTATGGAAACTAAAATAATTTATATTTGAAAGAAACCCAAATTTAGCTTCTTATGTCATTACAAGATACAATGATATTCCTTCTTAATTGGCTCGATAACATTATGGAAAAAGGCTTTATTGTATATAGAAAAATGAGGCTAGTTCAGGTCTTTTGGGTGGGTTTAGAGTGGTCATTGGGCTTGAAATTTCTTGCTTGACCTTGCAACCCTGGGTTAGATAAACACAGACCACATGAGAGAGGAATGTTCACAACACAACGACGAGAGGGACAGAGACAATTCGTGAAAGTATATCTTATCTACGTTGAACTAGTCAAATTTATTTTGTCAGACAGTTCTGCAGCATAGGCTACTTAGTCTGGCTCGCTAAATAGGATAACTAAAGACAGTAAATTATGGGGAGCACACAGATAAAGTTAGGTTTGGCTGCTAGTGCCTGAGCAGAGATGAGATGACTTGAAGAAATGAGAAATAATAAAGTCATCAAATAAAACAAAGTAATACACATAACTGAAATATTTTATTATTGCATAGTAATTTCCTGTTTTTCAGTTGATTTTATTTCTTTCTTTTACCTTTATTTAAGTAGGCAAGTCTGTTAATTAAGAACAAATTCTTATTTTCAATGACGGCCTAGGAACAGTGGCAGAACGACAGATTTGTACCTTGTCAGCTCGGGGGTTTGAATGTCTACCCAATGTAGACGTGACAGAGACAATGGAATGTTTTGGCAATTAAATGCCCACTATTTTTGGCTTTGGAATGTCCATTAAAAAGATGTATTTCATAATGTATTAAATTATCGAAACCAAAAAACGTAATTATTTTTGTTATAATCAAACCGAACCTAACCGACCTCAAAAAGCACTAACCGCTCAGCACTATTTACTGTATGGTATAATCTGTCCTTGACCGCATGTTTCTGTGTTCCAGTGCTTTCAAGGCCTGCCATCCAAAGATCAAGAGTTTTTACTTTGCAGCAGACAATGCAGATGACATGAACAGGTGAGAGTCACTGTCAGACATAATTACTGTAGCTAACACGGAGGGGGAGACAGGCAGAGACAAGGAGGTGAGAAAAACTGAACGGTTTTGACAAATAGGGCTAGGCAGATGACCAGGTGAGCTGATGTAAGATGCAAAAACAGCAGGAGATAACAGAATGGTGTGTGAGATTTGGAATGGGGTCATTAATGTTCCCTCACAGGTGGCTGAGTCGTCTGACCATGGCAGTGGCAGGTTACTCGGAGCAGGAGAGGATCCGACAGGACCAGGGTGAGAATACGTCAATACACATTAATATAGTTGACAATAATAGAGGCTAAGAGCTGCTTCATTTGCCCTAGGTCTACTTTAGAAAATCCCCCCACATTGTCTCTTTCTGATGGTGACGTGTCCTCTTCTCTGCTTCATCCTTGTCATCATGACCAGACTACTGGAGTGAAAGTGACCATGAGGACATGGAGATGCCTTCAACCATGCCCAAACAGGACAGCCCTCCTCCCCCCTACGATACCTACCCCAGGCCCCCCTCGGTAAGTCACTCTTTCTGTGAAAAGCTACTCTGTGCATAGTTTTAATCTGGACTCTTCCCTCTTTTCTAATCCTCCTGTTATTTACATTATTGTTACAATGCCATTATATACCTCTCTAGCTGAGTCTCTTCCCTTTACAAAAAATATTCCTTGATTACAAATGACGTCATAAAGGAAAACGTCCCTAGCAAGCGGAACAGATATGACAGCTGGTTCCACAAAAGAAAAGGGTCTGGGATTGAGTGAAAGAGCGGGAAGACTGAGGAACAAAGGGCGAAGCTGTGCTATTGTAAATACAGTATCTTATGCATTCTTAAATTACTGCCCATTTGGAAAAGGAAAATGCAATAAATATCTACTCTGAGCTGCGCTTCGGTAGGTTGGTGGTAGATGGAAGGCCATGTTGCCCAACAGAGTCCTTCGAAGAATGTCCCTGGTGGTAAATTGAATACATTGTAGTAACGTCATTGTGTGGTAGACGGGATACTCTGTCTGTTCTTTCCTAGCCCGCGTTTGCAGCTGCTGTTGCTAACTCAATGGCTAGGAGGTATCACTTCTGTAGAGAATAAGAGTTCAAAGTTCATACCATTCGTAACCAAAGCTCACGCTGAGGTCTGCTTAATTCTGTAGTTGACATGTTAGTCCTTTTAATGCAGAGACTGCAGACCTCACGTACTTGGAACAGGAGGTTACATTTTCGTCAAGGCTTTATATAGTGGAGCGAGAAGGGTGTGTTTGAAACGTTTTATAACCCGTGTCTCTTCACAGGGGCGGGCCACTGATTGAGCAGAGCCCTAACCTTATGAAAACCCAAATCTCTCATTTGGAAGCTAAAATTACATTTAATCTTTTCACCAATAATTTTATATTCAAACATTTAAATTGAACAACAATTCCATGTGAATCCGATAACTCTGATGTGTAGACTTTCCACTGTAGAGTTTATGTCATCCTATCATCGATGAGAATGTCTCAGATGACAACCGAACTGACATCATATTCATTAAGTACCACCGCATATGTTCAATTGGTCGGATTACCAGAATATAGTTAATTTCCTTCTGATGTTCCCAGAATCTCTATGTTAACCATGTCACATCAGTAGGGTAGAGAGAGGGGAAAAGGGGGGAAGAGGTATTTATGACTGTCATAAACCTACCCCCAGGTCAACGTCATGACACAATGCTATGCCATGACACCTCTCTGTCTGGTTATCTGTAGGTGTCCCAGATGAGTCCATACCTGGAGCCCAAACACAGCCGCCTTTCCTCCTCTGAGACCTTCCAGTCACGCTCTTCTCATGAGGAGTTCCACCCCGAGCCACAGGAGGGCAGCAGCAGCGGAGGCGGCATCTCGCCTGGCCAGAAGTCCTCCAGCCAACGGCGTTCGTGGCAGGACCTAATTGAGACGCCCTTGGGCAGCACAGGGCTCCACTACCTGCAGACACTGCCCCTGCCCCTGGAGGAGGCCCTGCTATGTTCCCCTGGAGGAGGAGGTCTGTCTGTGGAGTACCGCCGCCAGTCAACCCTCCCTGCCCAGCGCAGCCTGCTGCAGGAGCACTATGGCCCACTGCCCCTGCAACTCAGCTCCAGTGTCCCTGTAGAGGCTGTGGGGAAACAACGTAGCTTCACCCTGCCCCGAGACAGTGGGCTCCATGCCATTCTCTCAGCTTCGGCCAGCGCCTCTGACCACAGGGACCACCACCACTACCAGCTGGCCAGAGACACAGGTGAGACATTACTAAGGCATGACTGAGACACAGGACAAAGACGTGACAGCCATGACACCATGAGATAGAGAGACATGGCACCATGAGACAGAGAAGAGATGTGACAACGACCTTAACCTCTCTCTCCCTGTTACATTCTAGGATAACTTGATGTGTAAAAATAGTTTTATATACTTACATGGAAATGAGTACTTATAGGGTTATAACCTGGTATCCAATGGTGAATGATGTTGCTAATTATAGGCATTGTTCAGACAGTCTGTGTTACAGACATTGCTGATTGTCTGAGATTTAGACCAGCCCCATCCCCCATCCCTACAGATCTCCAGGACACTATTCTAAAGTGAGGGGAAATCTTAGAGTGTCCTAATTGACACTAATTCATCCTGGCAGCCCGGGCTCCTCCTCGATGTCTTCCACACACACACACACACACACACACACACACACACACACACACACACACACACACACAGCCATGATAGACACATCGCTGTGCCCCACCTCAGTGTTTGGGGAGGTGGGGCGAGGGAGAATCCTTTCAGCCCAAGTTAACATTGAATTTTGAAGAGGACAAAGAAACATGCCCAAGGGGCCTTTTTTCCTGTCCTAATTTCTCTGCCACTCTATCACTCACTGTCTCTACTACTCCCTCTATAGACTCTAACACAAAAACACGCAGCAAATACTGCATGATACACTTCAAGAGGCACAGCCCCACAGCTTCACAACTGACCCACAAAACTCACGTATTGCTGACCCCAAACACGTATGACAACCACCAGACACAAAACCTTTGGTTAAGTTTTAGTCAACATACACTACATTGTCAAAAGTATGTGGACACCTGCCAGTTGAACATCTCATTCCAGAATCATGGGCACTAATATGGACTTCGTCCTCCCTTTTCTGCTACAACAGCCTCTACTCTTCTGCGAAGGCATTCAACTTGATGTTGGAACATTGCTGTGGGGACTTGCAGCTGTAAAGTTTGGTGGATGAGGAATAATGGTCTGGGGCTGTTTTTTCATGATTCGGGCTAGGCCCCTTAGTTCCAGTGAAGGGAAATCTTAACACTACAGCATGAAATGACATTCTAGACTATTCTGTGCTTCCAACTTTGTGGCACAAAGCGACAAAGCGAGGTCCACACAGAAATACTTTGTCGAGATCAGTGTGGAAAAACTTGACTGGCCTGAACAGAGCCCTGACCTCACCCCATCAAACACCTTTGGGATGAACTGGAACGCTGACTGGGAGCCAGACCTAATCACCCAACATCAGTGCCTGACCTCATTAATGCTCTTGTGTCTGAATGGACACAAAATTCAGACACAAGAGCATTAATGAGGTCAGGCACTGATGTTGGGTGATTAGGTCTGGCTCCCAGTCAGCGTTCCAGTTCATCCCAAAGGTGTTTGATGGGGTGAGGTCAGGCCTCTGTTCAGGCCAGTCAAGTTTTTCCACACTGATCTCGACAAAGTATTTCTGTGTGGACCTCGCTTTGTCGCTTTGTGCCACAAAGTTGGAAGCACAGAATAGTCTAGAATGTCATTTCATGCTGTAGTGTTAAGATTTCCCTTCACTGGAACTAAGGGGCCTAGCCCGAATCATGAAAAAACAGCCCCAGACCATTATTCCTCATCCACCAAACTTTACAGCTGTCACTATGCACCAAACCCAGATTCGTCTGTCAGACTGCCAGATTGTGAAGCGTGATTCATCACTCCAAATAACTCATTTTAACTGCTCCAGAGTCCAATGGCGGCGAGCTTTACACCACTCCAGCTGACGCTTGGCATTGCACATGGTGATCTTAGGCTTGTGTGCAGCTGCTCGGTCATGAAAACCCATTTCATGAAGCTCCTGACAAACAGTTATTTTGCTGATGTTGCTTCCAGAGGCAGTTTGGAACTCGGTAGTGAGTGTTGCAACCGAGGACAGATGATTTTTACGCGCTACGTGCTTCAGCACTCGGCGGTCCTGTTCTGTGATCTTGTGTGGTCTACCACTTTGTGGTTGAGCCGTTGTTGCTCATAGACGTTTCTACTTCACAATAACAGCACTTACAGTTGACACCTCCGGAAACTTGACAATCTGACTTGTTGGAAATGTGGCATCCTATGATGGTGCCAAGTTGAAAGTCACTGAGCTCTTCAGTACGGGCCATTCTACTACCAATGTTTGTCTATGGAGATTGCATGGCTGTGTGCTCAATTTGATACACCTGTCATTAACGGGTGGGGCAGAAATAGCCGAATCCACTCATTTGAAGGGGTGCCAGATAAGATAAGAGCTATGTGGCAATAGCACCATAAGAGGGCAGTATATGTAAAGGATAGCATGGGACATTCCACTGTAGCAGCTTACTGTGTGTGTTCTGCCTGCCTATGAGGAAATGCAGTATTGTTCTGAACTTCCAGGAGTGAGAGATCTTGATGCATATGCATATTGCTGTTTTTGTTGTTGAATGTGGTGCCAGCCGGTGAATGCCATGTATTGTGACTCTGCTTTTCCTCAGGCCGTGAGAGAGAGGGCCGTCCCCAGGCGGACTCTCTGGGGGACCTGTACCGGGCCCTGGAGAGGGCCAACCTGTCCTCCATGGGAGACCACCGGCCCTCCGCCCGCCTTGAGTACAAACGCTCCTTTGTCCGCCGCGTCAACGACCCACTGCTCAGCGAAAAGCTGCACCGTCTCCGCATCCTACAGAGTGCGCTCAAGGTATGACCCCCTCTCTCTCTTTTTCTATCCCCATCTCCCTCTCTCTCTCTCTACTGCACCTGCTGTGTGGAATGCTTGGCCAACTGACATTTAATCCTGAGGTGCTAACCCGTTGCACCCTCTATAACCACTGTGATTATTATTTGACCTTGCTGGTCATCTATGAACGTTTGAAAATCTTTTTGAAGAACGATCTGACCTTAATTGCATGTATCCTTATAATCTCCAGCCTGCACAGCCAGAAGTGGACTGACAACCCCTTAGAGCCTGGTTCCTCTCTAGGTTTCTTCCTAGGTTCCTAGTTTTCTAACCACCGTGCTTCTACATCTGCAAAGCTTGCTCTTTGGGGTTTTAGGCTGGGCTTCTGTATAAGCACTTTGTGACATCTACTGATGTAAAAAGGGCTTTATAAAATACATTTGATTGATAGATGACAGGACCTATAGAATATAGTGTGTACAGTGTGTGTACTGTGTATGTACTGTACACATCTTAAATCATACTCTTCTTTCCCCGTGACAGAATGTCCCTCTTCAGGACTCTGACCCGTCGTTGGGTTTTTTAGGATAGCCTGTATGGAACGGACCATGGACACAGCCGCACCATCATAGTCACCCAATTCATCCTGCCAAGGGACGTGCCCTTACTGCCCTACCCCAGACATGCCCACATCCCTGGAAGACAGTCACAACAACCAGGATTAACCCCTCTCTACCTCTCTCTTTCACTCAATCTCACTCTCTCTCTGCATGCCCACATCTACCTCTAAGGACCTTCCCTCATGCAAAATAGTTTGTTCAGTGATCAAAATAACCATAACATATTCAATAGTTGCATCGTGCAATGCATGTTCAAGCTATTTACAGTAATTAAACTCTAGTTCAATAATAGTCTTCTTCTCATTGACATTGTTAAAGGAAAGTTATAACATAAATTGCACTGGAGAATATAGTGAGGCAAAGGATTGAATCAGATTAGCTTTAACCCACGGTATTCAACAAACGCATAGCTTAATATTGCCTTTGTTTAGGCGATGTCGGAGGTGTATCTGCGTTGGAGCTGTTAACCTCTTGATGCTACCCATCCCGGATCCGGGATCGTGACTACGGCTCAAGCTCATTAGCATAACGCAAAATGTGAAAAAATATTCTTAGACATATTTAACCTCCACACCTACACAAGTCCAATAGCTCAAATGAAAGATAAACACCTTGTTCATCTACCCAGCAAGTCAGATTTCTAAAATGTTTTACGGCGAAAACATAGCACACATTTATATTAGACCACCACCGAAACAAAATGCAAGCGGCGGCCATTTTGTCCCAGAAAATATAAAATTTAAAAGTAGGATTAAAAAATAAATAATTCACTAACCTTTTGAAAATCTTCATCAGATGACAGTAATATTACATGTTACACAGTACATTTTTTTTTTTTCAATAATATGCCATTAATATCCATAAATCTCTGTTTACAATGACGACATTTCAAAAAATGCTACTCAAAATGTCCGGAGAAATTATGATAGCTCGGACAGATAACGTCAGATAACAAGCAATAAACATGACTAAATATACATGTTCTACATATAGTTACAAAGATACACTTCTTCTTAATACAACCGCTGTGTTACATTTATTTTTAACGTTACAGAATTCGTTCACTAGTCTATGCTATGAGTCGGCGCTCAGATATTAGCAGTGTCTCCTCTACGTTTGGAGTCCACAGAAACCCAAAATAACCACATAAATATTCCCTTACCTTTGATGTTCTTCGATCAGAAGACGTAGAAGGAGTCATACTTACCCAATACATCGTTTGGTTTCAAGTTGTGCGTCTTTGTATTAGCATATGCTAACAGCTTCAGCTGAAATGCACCCAAAATAACTTCTGCTCCTTCTGGTCCCGCACTCTTGCGCAATCAAACTTCAAAATTACATATTATATGTTGACTAAACTGGTCAAACTAAGTGCAGAATCGAGCAAAATGATGTTTTTATCATGTAAAACAATGATCATCGCGAACAAACGAACCGGCTTCAACTGGTGTCTATTGGAAAAGAACGTTCCCCAAATCGGCCGCGCGCAATAGAGTGCATGTATGTGAGAGTGAACCGGGCATTTTCGCCCGCCAAAGGATGAGGGAGCGCGAAATTCAAACAATGAACGTGCCAATTGAAAGCAGACATCGCGCTGAACAAATACATACTGTTCCCAGATCGGTAGCTGCCTGGGAAGGGTGGGGGCGATGACGTCAAAGTTGACCCAACTTTTCTCTTGACAAGAGAGAGTTTGGGAGAAAGGCTGCCCTGAGAGTTCTGCTTTACATACAGACATAATTTAAACGGTTTTAGAAACTTTAGAGTGTTTTCTATTCAATAATTATTATTATATGCATATATTAGCAATTTTGGAAAAAAATATTTTCAGTTTACTATGGGCACGCACTTCCTCCAACGGGGGCAGTATTGAGCCATAAGCTCAAGAGGTTAAGTCGATGAGTGGCTGCGCTTGTGGTCGTTGTCACGAAAACCACACCCGTCCTTATGTCCCACCCGCGTTAGAAGTTCAGAAGGAGAAAGTGTAGGTTATATAGAAATAATGACACTCAAATTGAAAATCATTAAACTAAATAATAATGATTTATATCAGCCTAATCGAGGTATAGATTATATCACACAATCCAGTGTTCAAACTTGTAACACGGCTACATGGGATTTCTACTCATGTGACTCAGTGCATCTAATGGCAATGTCCACGAATGCAGTTACACCTCCGACACCGGCTAAATAAAAGCAATATTAAGCTATGAGTTTGTCTGTTAGCGCTGATCTGTTTGAAACATGGCCTGAGTTTTATGGTATTTTTTGCACAGTTCAATGCTGTTTTGCATGAGGATGTTGCCCTGTGTGTCTTTATTTCCATCTCCCCTCCACCTGTTTCAGCAGCTCTTGGACACATATTCATCTCACTCTGGGTTTCTGTCCACTCTATCTCTCTCTCTCTCAGAACATTGTCTGTGAACGACAGTATTGTTTGACTTACTAAGAGTAAGCTTCTAGAAGGCACATAAGACTTCCTCAGCCTTTTCTGGTTTGATGATATTGGATATGTCCCATCATCTGAAAGACTGCATTAGTGGAGCGCCCTTTAACTCACTGCTCACCTGCATGGCCATGTTAGAACCTTCTGCTTCTGTACAGTACTGTCTGTTCTGAAGACTATGCCAGGGTTGTGTACAGTAACACTACAATGAATCTTGATCTTAAACGAACTATAATAAGCAATTGTATTTTTGATGTCTACAATGTTTATGTTATGCATGTGTGAATGGTAAATGAGTATGTATGTCTGTGTGTTAGGAGAGTGTACAGTATGTTAATCATATATATTTATTTCATAAACTGGATATCGCACAACTGGTAGGTCAGAACAAAATCTAAGGAGATATAATTTCAACTTCAGTGTTGTGCCTCAGCGATTTCTGAAAGTACTGGGTGAACATAAATAGTTGATGGCTGCAGGGCGTAATCTCTCCCTTATAATAAACAGAAACTGGTGCACAGAGACAGAAAGACAGGTGAGGACTGGCAATAATAAACCAGTATTGTAAATTGTGAAGCATTGATCAGAAACACGTGTCTATTTTTGTATGCATGCTATCTATCCAAATGTTTGTAAATGGTTTTGTATTCCGAGGTGTGTGTGATCTGAGGACTGCTGGTGTGAACCCATCATGAGGACTGCTGGTGTGAACCCATCATTCACTCTGTTTCTAACAGCTATTTTACATTTGAAGTAAAAGCAACAGGAGAAAGTGTTTGTTTTTGAAGTGTTCTCTGCAGAAAGGTAAATAACTGTATTTATAAACTGTTCATTGTTTGAGCATGCTTTGTATAACTTAAACAGAATATCCTGCCATTTGAAATCTATGGAAGTCGCACATGTTTGGCGTATCGTGGCTAATTTACTTTTTTATTCAATAATAAACGATGGCTTGTCCATCTCCTGAAGTCTCCCTGAATGGTGAATCCTCCATTTCAAGTATTTTCTTAGGTGCTCTACTCCTGATGAGGGGAACACAGATTGTACAAGAGAAAACTATTTTCCTCTGAAAGGTTCTCCCTCAATGTTGGATTTTTCCTTATACTGTATCAGCAGTAAGCATTAATAAGTACTTCTTACTTGGTAACCCTCATGTTGATACACTATTGAAAAGAACAGAACATTCCCTATTAATCCATCTCTGAACATGGCTGTCAGCCTATCAGGAGGTTGATGAAGAAGCAGCTCAGATTTACAGAGGAGATAGGCAGCACAAGCCTCAAACCAGATATCATTCTCTGGTCTAGAGGCACCACGCAGGTACAGGTCGTCATCGAGCTTACAGTGCCCTGGGAGGAGAGGATAGAGGAGGCACATGATTGGAAGCTCAAGAAATACCAGTCCCTCATCCTGAGCAGAATGGATGGAGAGCCTTGAATCTACCAGGTGTGAAAACATTAGTCCTAACAGTTGCAAACAGTTGTGTTTTGCAATGAACACAAAAGTTTCTATTGGACAAATGAATGCAGGTCCCTCCCCGCTTCGTTCCGTATGTTTCCGTTGAAGAAACGTTTTGCAACAGAATCGGCGTAATGAATACGCCCCCAGTTTTGGCCGGTTGCAGGGGCTTCGCAAGCCAATCACTCTGGAGAGCCCTGGAGCTGCTCAGCATTGAAGGAGTGGCAAGGATGAAGCAATTGGCTGATGACAGCAAGGAGGCAGAAGTTGCATCCGGTTGGAAAAAAATCCTAGATTTTTACGAGGGTTAGGGCATATAAGTTCTTCAGTTAATATCTAAGATTACTTGTTTTGAAGTTAGCCGGTCAAGTTCAAGTTCTTAAAAAAATGCATTGGACGTTTGTACCTTTGTTGGTCAATTTAATTTGGCTGCACTTGGTTTGAGTTTAACATGCTAATCAGCTTCAGACAGAACGAGAAACTTTTGCTCCCTATTTATTTAGATCTATGGGGAGAGCGATGTCTGATCACTGTAAACTTACAAGACAATCCCGTTGGAGACGGCCAACACTGTTTAATGAGCTTGTTATTGTTATCAAAGTATGCTAATGTATTTTCTGTTCATTAAGGTTTAGAAAGCCACCCCTATGATATAAATATCCTGTAGGCAGCCCTTCCCTTTATGCACTACTAGGCCTACTGCATCTACTGAATCACAGATACATGATTACAAGACTTTTCCCACTCATGTTCCCAGGAATGTGTTCAATTTTCTTGTTATGTTTGTTGAGCCAAGATTAATTATGTTGAGCAGCACTGTGTATTGGATCACTTGCCACTTTTTCTTGGTTCAACACGTTTTGTTTTGTGCAACCAAAACTGTCATATTAATATGACAATACAAACATATTTAACTAGATGCTGTAATGTGAAAATGCTCCCTACTCTACTTTCAGTGTGTTTTGTTTTGATGGGAGTTGATGCACTAGGCTGGCGCTAACCCAATGTACTGTATTTCTAAAACATTACACATGTGCACAAGCACCAGCACAGCACAGCATACACCCCCACAGCATAGACCCATTTTTTTGTTTACAAGCAAACGTCATGTTTGAGTGATGCGCGCGCATGCTTGCAACAAAAGCCCTGTAGAATGACATACTTGAGTGAGTGATGACCATGAAAAACACACAAGACTGATGGCTGTAGACACACAAGACTGATAGCTATAGCTATGCTCAACAAGTATATTATTCTTCTGGCTTTATCTAGCTCTGTTTGTGATTATTTTACCACGCCTCAATGGCTTGCTAGGTAATCAACCCTTCAATGACTACTGCAATGTTAATGTAGCCGATAACCATCTGATTACGTGTTTGCTAACTTACATGAGCAGAGCACTATACTATGAATCCAGTTTGAGGAGTTAGTGAGGTAACTTTGGTCAACTCTGAGTTCAACTCAGGATAACCAGGACCCCAAAAGTGGCTCAGCTTTTAGCCAGGTACATTTCTATGACAAGGAATCCTTCCGAACTAACCTGCTCTGGTGCTGTGGGACGTGTCTAGAATATTCTTATATTCTGAGAACTTGGCAACCATGTTCTGTTATTTGCCATTCCCACTGCCTTCAAGCAGTACAGCCTTCCTCAAGTCGTCTTCCTCAGGATGTAAGCAAGACTGTGGATGTCTCTGCTATCCCCACAGATTACCATGACCTCCTGGAAGTGTTCAGTAAGGCACGTGCAACTTCCCTTCCCCCGCACCATCCTTATGAATGTGCCATTGATCTTCTCCCAGGCACTACACCACCTCGGGGTCGATTGTATTCTCTGTCTGGACCAGAGACCAAAGCTATGTATGAGTACATAGAGGAGTCTCTGGCCACTGGGTCCGTCTGTCCGTCTGCATCTCCTGCCGGTGCAGGGTTTTTCTTTGTGGAGAAGAAGGACAAGACCCTGCGTCTGTGCGGTGACTACCGGGGACGTAATGACATTACTGTCAAGAATCGTTACCCCCTACCTCTCCTCTCCTCGGCGTTCAACCTCTCCAGCCTTCAACACAGCCAGTGGACATTATGAGTACCAGGTCATGCCATTTGGACTCACCGACGCCCCCGCTGTTTTCCAGGCTTTGGTCAATGATGTGCTTCGGGACATGCTAAACCGGTTTGTGTTTGTGTACCTTGACGACATCCTGTTTTTTTCCCAACCTGCACAAGAAAATCTTCATGTGAGATAGGTCCTTTAGCGCCTCCTGGAGAACCAACAGTTTGTGAAAGCCGATTGGCCTCAACCAACATCCAGGGTGCAGTTGCAATGGTTTCTTGGGTTTGCACACTTCTACCAACGTTTCATTTGGGACTACACCACCCTGGCGGCCCCCCTCTCGGCACTCACCTCCCCCAAGGTACCGTTCAAATGGTCTCCAGCTGTCGACAAAGCCTTTGTAGACCTGAAGCATCGGTTCACAACAGCACCCATCCTCATCCATCCGGACCCCTCGCGTCAATTTGTGGTGGAAGTGGATGCTTCGGATGTTGGAGTGGGGACCATCCTGTCCCAGCGACCTGCCCAGGACCAGAAGCTTCATACCTGTGCCTTCCAGTCCCATTGTCTCAATCCTGCTGAAAGAAACTATGATGTTAGAAACCGAGATCTCCTGGCTGTGAAGAAGGCATTGGAAGAGTGGAAGCACTGGCTGGAAGGAGCAGAACAGACATTCCTGGTCTGGACTGACCATATGACCATAGAAAACTGGAATATCTCCATATAGCCAAGTGCCTCAACTCCAGGCAGGCCCGGTGGTCCCTCCTCTTCACCAGATTTAACTTCACCATCTCCTACCGCCCTGGGTCAAAGAATGTGAAGCCTGATGCCCTCTCCCACCTATACAGTTCCTCTGCCACACCCTCGACCTCTGAAACCATTCTCCCTACCTCATGCCTTGCTGCCACTGTGGATTGGGGTATTGAGAACCTAGTCCGCGAGGCACAAAGCTCTCAGCCTGGTCCTGAAGGGGGCTCGGCTAACTGGCCTTTTCTCCCTAATCCAGTCCGGTCTCGGGACTGGAATGGGCTCATTCCTCCAGGATGACCTGTCATCCAGGGTCCCGTCGTACACTAGCCTTCCTCCGACAACATTTCTAGTGGCCCACAACGGTTCCTGACATCTCTGCCTTCGTCGCCTCTTGCACAGTGTGTGCGCAGAACAAGACTCCACGGCAAGCGCCTTCTGGCCTCCTTCAGTCACTACCGGTCCCTCATCGTCCCTGGTCTCATATATCTCTGGACTTTGTCACTGGGCTCCCTCCGTCTGATGGCAAACTGTCATTATCCAAGGCCGCCCATTTCATCTGACCCCCAAACTACCTTCTGCCAAGGAGATTGCCCAGCTTAGGGTGCAGAATGTCTTCAGAATCCATGGACTCCCGGTAGACATGGTCTCCGATCGGGGTTCTCGTTTCAGTTCTGAAAGGCATTTTGCACTCTTATTGGGTTGTCGGCCAGCCTGTCATCCAGATTCCATGCCCAAACTAACGGTCAGTCGGAGATAGCCAACCAAGACCTGGAGACCCCCTTAAGGTGCCTGGTCTCAACCAACCCCACTACCTGTAGCCATCAACTGGTCTGGGTGGAGTATGCCCGGAACACCCTTCCCAGTTCTGCCACGGGACTCTCCCCTTTCGAGTGCTCCATGGGGTATCAGCCTTCACTTTGGATTATTAAACATTGTAAGACTCCAACCATCTGCCTCCTGTGTCTGCATCTGGGTCTCACCTTGTGCCTTGATAGTAACCACATTCTGGGTAAGTTGTGTTTAATGGTCTCTTGGAAAAAGTCCTTGCACATCACTGGAACATTCATATGAAAACGTTAGATAATGGCGTAATGAGACTCTTAAAGGGAACGTTCTCTAAAGTTGTGGGAACGTTTGTTGTTAGCTGCGATGTCAGTGCAAAAAGTAAGGCAATTACATCTTAACTTTAGTGTTCAGAGATTCCGAAGTTATTAACACTTCAAGACTGGGTGAACATACACTATATTTACAAAAGTCAGCCCCCAGCACTCTTAATTCTCAGCGAACTGGGTGTGCCTTGCAAGACCCAGACTCTGATGGGTCACAATAGATGAACTTAGCTCATGAGCATCTACAAGTTATATTCTTCAAGAATGAATGGGTATACTATATACACTATACACGCAATAGTATATGGACACCCCTTCAAATGAGTGGATTTGGCAATTTCAGCCACACCCATTGCTGACAGGTGTGTAAAATCGAGCACACAACCATGCATTCCCCATAGACAAACATTGACAGTAGAACGGCCTTACTGAAGAGCTCAGCGACTTTCAACGTGGCACCGTCATTGGATGCCACCTTTCCAACAAGTCTGTTTGTGAAATTTCTGCCCTGCTAGAGATATTCCTATCAACTGTAAGTGCTTTTATTGTCAAGTGGAATCGTCTAGGATCAGCAACAGCTCAGCCGCGAAGTGGTAGGCCACACAAGCTCACAGAACGGGACCGCCAAGTGATGAAGCGCATAAAAATCATCTGTCCTCGGTTGCAACACTCACTACCGAGTTCCAAACTGCCTCTGGAAGCTAAGAACTATTAGCAGGGAGCTTCCATGGCCGAGCAGCCCACAAAAGCCTAAGATCACCATGGCCAATGTCAAGCGTCGGCTGGAGTGGTGTAAAGCCCGTCGCCATTGGTCTCTGGAACAGTGAAAACATGTTATCTGGAGTGATGAATCACTCTTCACCATCTGGAAGTCCGACGGACGAATCTGGGTTTGGCGGTTGTAAGGAGAACTCTACCTGCCCCAATGCATATTTCCAACTGTAAAGTTTGATGGATGAGGAAAAATGGTCTAGGGCTGATTTTCATGGTTTGGGCATCTTACTTCCAGTGAATGGAAATCTTAACATTACAGCTGTCGTGTCTTTACTATCATTAAACTGAAGACTTATAAGTTTTATCAAAAATTCTCTGTATTTAGTATTACGCGATTAGACTGATTAATCATGTAAATGTAATTAACTAGGAAGTCGGGGCAACAAGGAAAAATATTCAGATTACAAAATTATAATTTCCTAAAATAACTTTTCAGATATTTTATCTGATCAATTAGTCTTCAAATTAATTAATTATTTACTTTACATCACGTTAGTCTCATCCCAAACGTCGTAAATTATTGGTTATCTACACGAACCCAGTCTTCACTATGAGTCATCCATACATCAATTGTCTTAAATCATTTATTTATTACTAACTTAGTAATTCACAGAAATGCATAAACATACAGTAAATATGGTTACAAGAAATGATAGGAGAATGTGCCCTAGTGGGCTAAACCGGCATGGCAGCTTGTTAGACAAAAGGGAAAGTGGGGGTCGACTAAGAAGTCAATACAGAGTGCTAATTATAACAATTGAAATGCTAATCCCTTGCACATGAACGCTCACTCATTCTGGAAAAATTGCAATCAATATAGTGTGTCGTCTTGATCGCTGGTGAAAAGTTTGTTTCTTTTGTAGAACTGTCTGTCTCTCTCCCCCTCTCTCTCTGTCGTGGTTATAGTGGATAGTTCAGAGTGACTTTCATTCGTTTCGTTATAGAGTGGATGTTTCGGCGGTTGTCGTTCTTCGGTTCAATGATACTGAATTCCTAGCTGCAGACTAGTAATTAATATCAAAGACTTGTTCTTATTCTGTCGGTATCGATAGTCTAAGAGTTTAACCACGTGGTATGGTTAAAAGATTCAGCAATGGTCCACAACCTTTGTCCTCCCCTAATGGAGAAAAACATGGTCTGGTGATAATTTCTCAAAGTTGGGTTTTATTTGGAATGGCAGAAAAGGGCTATCCCAGGACGCCTAACCCTAACTGGGCTCAGGTGCGGTCCTCTGATTTAGTTAACTCCAATCCCCTTTTTGAGTTTTCCTTCATTAAACAGTCCAAAATCATATTACACAATTTTACAAACAGTATCATACTCACTCATTCATATTATACAACAATTAGATGTAAACCTCATATCTGAGGCTATTATATAAACAGTGTTATGGTAATGTGGCCACACCGTCTCCCATGAGCTTCCCCAAGTTGTGACAAACGGACCAGTTCGTAGCTGGATTCTTCACCGATCTTTTATACTTTCTCCGGAACATGAAATTTGTTCGTACCTCAAGTTCTGTGAGGTGGAAGGAATTGCTTTGTTCTCTATGAAAATGTACTCTCTCCATACTGTGTGTCCATGAGGAGATCCTCAGGAATTTATGATGTCTCTCTGACCACAGCAACCTAGTTGAAGGAGGCAAGGGGGAGGCAGGGAGAAGGGGATGGGGCTTGCTATACCCAAAGAGGCCAACATCATGACACAGCATACAATGACCTTCTAGATGAATCTGTGCTCCCAGCTTTGTGGCAACAGTTTGGGGAAGGCCCTGTCCTGTTTCAGCATGACAATGCTCCTGTGCACAAAGCGAGGTCCATACATGCCTTTCCAGAAGAGTGGAGGCTGTTATAGGGGGATCAACTCCATATTAATGCCCATGATTTTGGAATGAGATGTTTGATGAGCAGGTGTCCACATACTTTAGGTCATGTAGTGTAGGTAGGCAGCCATTAACTCTCTTATAATAAACACAAACTGGTGCACAGAGGCAGACAGACAGACATACAAGAACTGGCAATAATAAACCAGTAATGTAAATTGTGAATCATTGATCAGAAACACATGTCTATTTTTGTATGCATGCTATCTATCCAAATGTTTGTAATTGGTTTTGTATTCCGAGCAGGGCCCGATTAATGCAGGGGCTTACCGGGGCTGAGGCCCCTGGGCCCAGGCCTGTGGGGGGCCCAAGAGGCCAACAAAATGTTTACTATAATAATAATAATTTTTATCCAACCACAGGAGTCCTCTCTCAATGTTGAAAATACACCAGAGAGCATAATTTAGGCACAGAGGATCAATAGTTTATAAAAAAATAACTGTAGATTAGGTTTTATCTCAACTACATACAGGTATCTGCCAAAATTAAGGAAACGCCAACATAAAATGTCTTAAAAAGGTGTTGTGCCACCACGAGCTGCCAGAACAGCTTCAATGCGCCATGGCATAGACCTAAACCATGCCAGGAAAATGCACCCCACACACAACATATTCTTTGTATCCCTTGTTTACTCAAATGTTTCCTTTATTTTGGCAGTTACCGGTATGCCAACAGTTGGAAAGGCTGCATTATAGGCTACAGCTTGTTGCGGTTGTGGCCAAAGACATATAGTCCATAGAAGGGTCTCCTAACCGCTTATCCTGGCAATTTGACTATGAAACTCATGGGTACACTAGCAATGGATGCCAGTCCTGACTAGAATGGGAACTATCTATGGATTATATTTCTATGGTTGGTTGCGGCTGTCAGTTTGCCTTTTGCAGATTTCAAAATATAATCTCAAGAAAAACGTAAAGTATTGGAAAGCAAATGCCGACTGCTGAAAAGTGAAGACTATCTGTCTGTAGAACCAATAGAAATAATAATTTCTCAACAACTCCCAATTTGTAGGGGAGGGGCGCGGGGGGAGGGAGCCTATAAAAAAACATAGCCCCAGGGCCTATGATGTCTTAATCCGGCCCTGATTCCTAGGTGTGTGTGTGATCTGAAGAACAGTGAACCCAACGTGTACATTGTGTTCCTAATAAATATTTGACATTTTAAGTAAAAGCAACATAAGAAAGTGTTACATTTCGAAGTGTTCTCTGCAAAAAGGTAAATAGCTGAATGTAAAAAGCTGTTCAATGTTTGAGCATGCTTTGTGTTTTATGTTTGTTCATTGATGAAGGACAAGCCGGAGGGTAAGTTTAATTACCTTCAGTAGCCCAATGCTGCCTGGAGATAGCAATGTACAACAGCGTGTAACCATCAGAGGTGGGACCAGATCACTATTATTCGTGTCACAAGCAAGTCGTAAGTCACAATTAAGGTCTTACTCTCAAGTTGAGTCCAAGTAGAACGGGTCGAGTCTCGAGTCAAGTCCAAGTTGTGCATTCTACGAGCAAGTCAAGTTTGAGTCAATGTCGAGTCACAAGTTTTTTCAAGTCAATTCTCAAGAAGTAAAAAATAAATCTACACATGCAATGACAACTACAAATGTGTCCATTTATTGAGGCTATCAGACATCCCTTTTCATTATTTTTTATGAAACACATTTTGACAAGCAGTTTTGACATGCCAAAAGACATAGCAAAAAGTGCTCCTTGGGATGTTTAAAGCTTGGGAAATCTTTTTGTATCCAAATCCGGCTTTAAACTTCTTCACAACAGTATCTCGGACCTGCCTGGTGTGTTCCTTGTTCTTCATGATGCTCTCTGCGCTTTTAACGGACCTCTGAGACTATCACAGTGCAGGTGCATTTATACGGAGACTTGATTACGCACAGGTGGATTGTATTTATCATCATTAGTCATTTAGGTCAACATTGGATCATTCAGAGATCCTCACTGAACTTCTGGAGAGAGTTTGCTGCACTGAAAGTAAAGGGGCTGAATAATTTTGCACGCCCAATTTTTCAGTTTTTGATTTGTTAAAAAAGTTTGAAATATCCAATAAATGTCATTCCACTTCATGATTGTGTCCCACTTGTTGTTGATTCTTCACAAAAAAATACAGTTTTATATCTTTATGTTTGAAGCCTGAAATGTGGCAAAAGGTCGCAAAGTTCAAGGGGGCCGAATATTTTCGCAAGGCACTGTATATACATCACAGAAGACTTCCCAGTTGTCTTGAACTCACTGAAGTCAAGTTTTCGCAGTTCCGAGTTAACAGTTGTTTTGAGCGCGGAACAAAATCATGCTTCATTGACAGCATGGCAAATGTTGAATGTTTATCATTTTAAACTTGGAAAAGAGCCCCTTATTTCCAGATATGGGACCACACAGCAACTCCACTGAATAACAGGCTAGTGATTGCTTCACAATGCTTGCAGTTAGCTACTGTCACTGATTTCTTCCAAACCACTCATTGTTGAAATTGCGATTGTGTAATGTTTATTTCCAATGGCCGATGAGCACCGATACGTTTTAGCTATAGCTTCTCTTCATTATTTCTCCTCATATGACAAGGATTAAAACAGATTTGCCAGTGAATTGTCAACTTGATTCGTGATGATGACTGCCAGCTAAGATTTTGAAAGTACGATGTTGACCTAATCAGTCCAATTAAAGCTACTGTACATATAACGTGATTTGACGTAATTTTATCTGTGGCCAATGACTTTGAGCCTTCTTGGATGGGCACATCTAATGTAACTCTATGGCAGCACCCAAAGGGCTAGAATTTTCTAGCTCTACCCTTAGACTTGGCGGTGACGTAGTGTCCCCATGAGTGACAGAACACTGAGCCAATCACGACGCAACTCTCCGTATTTTCTGCTGGCTTGCCCCACCACCACAGAAAGCACTGATCTAGGTTGAAACACCTGCATTTTGGAGCTGCCTTACTCAAGAAAACAAAAAGAGACTATGTTTGTATGTGGCTTATTAACTCAATGAAACATTGAGTTAATAAGCAAAATAACATTTTGTGGGGGGTCAATGTGGGGCTCAAAACAAGTGGGGCTCTGTGCTGAATGACAGGTCGCAGTCATGGTGAATACTGTTACAGATGTGTTGTCCATGTTTGTCTTGAATTCTGCCTTTATAGAACTGTGCATGTGCATGTTGAAGGTTCAATCAATAATTTATTTTACTCCAATATACAGTTGAAAATTAAAACTCGTTTTTCAATCACTACACAAATTTCATGTTAACAAACTATAGTTTTGGCAAGTTGGGTAGGACATCTGCTTTGTGCATTACACAAGTCATTTTTCCAACAATTGTTTACAGACAGATGATTTAACTTATAATTCCCCTTATCACAATTCCAGTGGGTCAGAAGTTGACTGTGCCTTTAAACAGCTTGGAAAATTCCAGAAAATTATGTCATGGCTTTAGAAGCTTATGATAGGCTCATTGACATAATTTGAGTCATTTGGAGGTGTACCTGTGGATGTATTTCAAGGCCTACCTTCAAAGTCAGTGCCTCTTTGCATGACATGGGAAAATCAAAAGAAATCAGAAATCAAGTCTGGTTCATCCTTGGGAGACATTTCCAAACGCCTGAATGTACCAGGTTCATCTGTACAAACAATAATACGCAAGTATAAACACCATGGGACCACGCAGCTGTCATACTGCTCAGGAAGGAGACTTGTTCTGTCTCCTAGAGATGAACGTACTTTGGTGCGAAAAGTGCAAATCAATCCCAGAACAACAGCAAAGGACCTTGTGAAGATGACGGAGGAAACAGGTACAAAAGTATATTTATCCAAAGTTAAACGAGTCCTATATTGACATAACCTGAAAGGCCGCTCAGCAAGGAAGAAGCCACTGCTCCAAAACCGCCATAAAAAATCCAGACTACGGTTTGCAACTGCACATGGGGACAAAGATCGTACTTTTTTGGAGAAATGTCCTTTGGTCTGATGAAATAAAAATAGAACTGTTTGGCCATAATCCCCATCGTTATGTTTGGAGGAAAAAGGGGGATGCTTGCAAGCCGAAGAACACCATCCCAACTGTGAAGCACGGGAGTGGCAGCATCATGTTGTGGGGGTGCTTTGTTGCAGGAGGGACTGGTGCACTTCACAAAATAGATGGCGTCATGAGGAATGAAAATTATGTGGATATAGTGAAGCAACATCTCAAGACATCAGTCAGGAAGTTAAAGGTTGGTCACAAATGGGTCTACCAAATGGACAATGACCCCAAGCATACTGCCAAAGTTATGGCAAAATGGCTTAAGGACAACAAAGTCAATGTATTGGAGTAGCCATCACAAAGCCCTGACCTCAATCCGATAGAATATTTGTGGGCAGAACTGAAAAAGCATGTGCAAGCAAGGAGGCCTACAAACCTGACTCAGTTACACCAACTCTGTCAGGAGGAATGGGCCAAAAATCACCAAACTTATTGTGGGAAGCTTGTGGAAGGCTACCCAAAACGTTTGACCCAAGTTAAACAATTTAAAGGCAATGTTACCAAATACGGATTGAGTGTATGTAAACCTCTGACCCACTGGGAATGTGATGAACGAAATAAAAGCTGAAATAAATCATCCTCTCTACTATTATTCTGACATTTCACATTCTTAAAATAAAGTGGTGATCCTAACTGACCTAAGAGAATTTTTACTAGAATTAAATGTCAGGAATTGTGAAAAACTGAGTTTAAATGTATTTGGCTAAGGTGTATGTAAACTTCAGACTCAACTGTAGTGGGTCAAATTGTATTCACAATCAAAGCTGTAGCAAAACACAGGCATATAGATACACAGGCACATAGACACACAGGCACAGAGAGACACAGCAACAGGTTATGCCTGTAAGATATTTTGATATGTGACACATAATTATTGCCAATATAACATGCAAAACAGGCAAGCCTGTTTGTTTTTTGGGGGGCAAAACATGTGGGTTAGGGTTAGGGCTCTGCCCCACCTGTGCTAAATGACAGGTCGCCACTGCACTCTCTGAATTAATTTAATTCAACTACTGAAAACCCTCCCACTTGCTGGCCAACAGATTTTCTCTGTAGTTTCCATTCAATAGGGTTTTCAGTACATTTATCTTAAGCTATCCCTTTCAATACGGTGTATATTTTATTATAATTTTGTGGACAGAACAGATTCAGAATAGATGGATTAATGAAAGAATGCCATCTATGCATCTTCATCTCCGTTTCAGCAGCAACTTGTAGATTTAAAAATAGCCTGATCCTGTAGATTCTTTAGGCACATTTTAGGGTTAGGAAAGCATGTATGAATCATTAAATAAACGTGTTTGGAGAGCCTTTACGCACAAAATATATTGATGAATCAAAAATACATGGGTTTGATTCATCCTGAAACACATGAAATATTGGATGGTGGAAAAAAGTGTACAATAGGGGTTGAACAATAGTCCTATAAATATACCCTTAATCCTCACTATTCATGGAACTGTATGACAACAGTCCAGTCGTTGTGAACCGTGAGCCAGGCTCCAGGTTTAAACTGCTACCTGGTCTGAGTTCCATAATGATTCAAATAGACTACATGTCCCAAATTACTGCACAACGTTAGCCTAATATGATCCACTAATATGATCCACTAATGTGATCCACGTGCTAGAGGAAAGAAAGGTAAACAGAATGGAATGATGTCAAATGTACGCTACAAATGGAAGAAAACTAACACTAAAGTAACAGTTATAAATGTGTGTATTACTGACGGTGGCTCCCGATAGTGGCTAATATATGACATGATACACAATTTAATATAAAACGGAGAAAAGCACAAGCATAGGCTATAATTAAAACATACATCAACTCGGCAGGTTCAGCCCTACAGAAGCCTCTAACTTGGGTGTCCAAATTTCATCCATGCAAATTGTGAGGGCACACAATTCAAATGTTGAATAACGGCACAGCTGTTTATTCTAGCCTATTTCACTGTGGAAAAGGGTACGCCACACGTCATGTTGATATGATTTTCAGTTTGCTTCCATATGACTAGTTTCACATTTGTCTACATGGTTCCTAAGGAAAAACAATCTAAAACAATTGCTATGTGTATTCACAATCCCCTTCTCCTAACGGACTACTTATTTTCCTAGCTCTTTTATATTGCTCTTATCCATTTATAAATTACAGTGCATGGAGAATGCTATTATTTCTGTCAGAAAAAAAAGAAAGTAGATGCTTTCTCTACTGAGAAACCGTCAGGTTTGCTCGACCTTATTCAAGGTTTCTTGGCGCATAAAGGTGGTGGGATTAGGAGGGAATGAAGTGAAGGTCAGAATAGGGTTCATCTGTAGACACCTCCGCGACACCTTCATTTCTTAAATCTCCACCCTGAGCCAACGGGTGAATAGCATGCTATTCTCATGCTTAAATTCAAGGTCAGAATATGCATAGAGATAAAAGTACATAAAAAGGAATGACTTTCCATTTGCGTGTGCTTACCCTGGGTTGGAATCGGGGACAATGTGAATAGCGCATCAATACAAGGACTCCCAATCATCATTACTAACATCAGCCATTTGTCAAGCAAAGTAAAACTTTCAGAAATGATGGATTACAGCCAGTCTATATTTTCCATTTTGATCATTACAAACTCTTGTATTCGTTTATACATACTGTAGATAACCCATGATTTAGGTTGATGATTGATATTTCCAAAATAAAGGAAATCGCACACAAAAAAACAGAGTTGTTTAATCTTGTACTTTTCATTTTTATTATTAAATTGACAGAGAAATTCATGAAATATATATAAGTTACAATTATTGTTCATCACTTAACAAATTTGAACTTATTCTGTCTCATTCTCTATGTACAGTAGGCCTCAGACTAAAATGTAGTCTGGTGACTGATGCGGCTGTATGCTGTATAAGATATTAAATATAAAACCTAGACTTGACTAAGAAAACCCACATGGAGCCCTTTTTTGACCAATTGGGTATTTAGATACATATATAAATGATTATAGCTAAACAAAAAATCAACAGAGGTGAAGGGCAGCTTTCTGAGACAGGGCAGACAGTGGCAGAAATAGTTCTAATTATACAAGTACTCTCGTGCTAATAATGATGACAACATGAAAATATACACTATTGTGGATTACAGATGCTTTTCATTGTTTTCATACACTTTATTTATAGTGACTTTAGAACTAAAATAATGTTTACAGCATAATTGTAGGTCTACATGGTGGTTTTGAAAAGTACATTCACAAATGTGAAGTGTAAATATCCCATTCAATTCTGTTATAATAGGGTTCATGTAAAGCTCGACAGGCTCCACCCACATCTTGATGAGACATTTACATACAGTATCTGTTTCATGTACATCTTGCCATAATTGCACGTTGCAGTTTTTCGGTGACATTGCTTTTACTTTAAGAATTTATTCATTATTCATCATGAAAACTTTGTCTACAAGACTAGAACTGTGTTTAACCCATTTTTAACAGGAGGCCAACCTGTTAGACACACGGCATTTTTTAAAGACATGCGTTCTGATGGCTTGATTGGCCATTCCGTAAATTGCAGGGTTTATCAATGGCGTAAGCAATGTATAGTATAGTGACATGATGATCCGAACCATAAAAGATGTCCCACTCATGTTAAATCTACTTTGAGCTATTTCAAATAACCCTCCAATAGAGTAGTTTATTACTGAAAGTAAATGAGGGATGCACGTTTTCAGTGCTTTGACCTGAGATTCTTTTGAGGATTTCAGACAGACCCTGAAAATGTGTGCATATGAGAATATAATCATGAGGAGCTGTGGGATCATAAGGAAAGCTATTAGCACAAGTCCTACAATACTATGGTAAGATGTAGTAGAACACGCATTTTTCACCAATTCAAAATTGACACAAAACAATTTAAAATGTATGAACCTCCCACAAAACCTCAATCTCAAAGTAAAGCCGAAGTACATCAGAAAGAGAGAAAAGGGATATAGCCATGCCAATGCAATAAGTTTACACATCTTGGGAATAGACATGATGCTATGATAATGTAGTGGATAACAGATGGCAACATACCGGTCATATCCCATGACAGCCAAAATATGAAATTCAACCGCTGCATATGTATGTATCCAATAGATTTGTATTAGACACCATGGCAACGATATCTCATATGTCTCAGACAAAAGTAGAATCAGAGTCGAGGGAAGAAATCCAGTGCTGCCGTATAGTCCGTTAGCAGCTAAGTTACATATGAACACGTACATGGGTTGATGCAGAGCTCTCTGACAGCATATCACAGCAATCAGCAGCAAATTGAAAGAGATGATCAAAATATACAACAACATAAATATCGAAAACTGCAGGTACTTGTTATTTTCCATGACAGCATACGCAGTCATGGTAAATACTGTTACAGATGTGTTGTCCATGTTTGTCTTGAATTCTGAAAAGACAAGAAACATTGCCTTTATACAACTCTACCTTCCGAAAGTATTCATACCACTTGTCTATTACACATTTTGTTACATCCTGAATTCAAAATGGATGAAGTATATTTTATTCTCACCCATCCACCCACCCTATTATGACAAAGTGAAAACATTTTTATACATTGTTTTGCAAATGTATAGAAAATGAAATGCAGAAATATCTAATTTACATAAGCTACCGTTCAAAAGTTTGGGGTCACTAAGAAATGTCCTTGTTTTTGAAAGAAAATGACATTTTTTGTCCTTTAAAATAACATCAAATTGATCAGAAATACAGTGTAGATATTGTTAATGTTGTAAATGACTATTGTAGCTGGAAACTGCTGGAAATATCTACATAGGCGTACAGAGGCTCATTATCAGCAACCATCACTCTTGTGTTCCAATGGCACATTGTGTTAGCTAATCCAAGTTGATCATTTTAAAAGGTTAATTGATCATTAGAAAACCCTTTTGCAAGTATGTTGGCACAGCTGAAAACTGTTGTCCTGATTAAAGAAGCAATAAAACTGGCCTTCTTTAGACCAGTTGAGTATCTGGAGCATCAGCATTTGTGGGTTCAATTACAGGCTCAAAATGGCCAGAAACAAAGAACGTTCTTCTGAAACTCATCATTCTGTTCTTGTTCTGAGAAATGAAGGCTATTCCATGTGAGAAATTGCAAAGAAACTGAAGATTTCATATAATGCTGTGTACTACTCCCTTCACAGAACAGCGCAAACTGGCTCTAACCAGAATAGAAAGAGGAGTGAGAGGCCCCGTGTACAACTGAGCAAGTGAACAAGTACATTAGAGTATCTAGTTTGAGAAACATACACCTCACAAGTCTTCAACTGGCAGCTTCATTAAATAGTACCTGCAAAACACCAGTCTCGATGTCAACAGTGAAGAGGCGACTCCGAGATGCTGGCCTTCTAGGCAGAGTTGCAAAGAAAAAGCCATATCTCAGGCTGGCCAATAAAAATAAAAGATTAAGATGGGCAAAAGAACACAGACACGGACAGAGGAACTCTGCCTAGAAGGCCAGCATCCCGGAGTCGCCTCTTCACTGTTGACGTTGAGACTGGTGTTCTGTGGGTAAAACACACATAAATAAGATAAAACATGAAATTGTCTTCATTTATTCTTCATCGAAATGACTTATTATTCTCAACAACCTTTAAATTCCACCTAGTGCAAACACTTAGTAAATATGATCTACATTAATCTCTTATCCATTGTATGAATGTGGTAATTTGATTTTAATTTAGTTTAATTAAGTTTAATTGAGTTTAATTGAGTTTAATTAAAAGCATTAAGGTTCTCCCATGTTCCGACTAGCAGGGACGTCAGGGAACAATTACCTCTGAGAAGGAAGTGCATGTCATTATTCAAACTGGATAGAGAATTGTTAAAGGCCTGTTGCGGTCAAAAAGGTAATTTCCTGTGTTTTACATATATTTCCACACTATGAGGTCGGAATAATTCTATGAAATTGTGAAAATTATGTTAATACCCTTTTAGTGTACGAACTGTTTGAAAAGACCACCTGAAATTTCTACCTGTTTTGGTGGGATGGAGTTTTGGCCAAATTAGTTATTTTTCATCTTTATTTAACAAGGCAAGTCAGTTAAGAACAAATGTTTATTTTCAATGATGGCCTCTGAACAGTGGGTTAACTGCTTTGTTCAGGGGTAGAACAACAGATTTGTACCTTGTCAGCTCGGGGATTTGATGTTGCAACCTTTCAGTTATTAGTCCAACGCTCTATCCACTAGGATACCTGCTGCCCCATGTAGACCAATAAGAAAGAGAATTCCAAACTGCTCTTCCAATAACAGCTCGTTTTCAGTTTCAGTGTTGAAAACAATCACAGTAAGGTACTTAAATGTTACACAGAAATGATTTGATAATGAACTAATGAAATGGCTTTAACTAGCCTACTATACATTATTTCTAAATATCATTGTACCTTCAGACAACTTAGCTCCAGTGATCCCTAGTTATTGAATTAAACAATAATAACTCAACAGGAAATGATTCAAAACAAGGAAACAAATGTATACAATAAACACATTTTAAAGAAAATACTTAAAAGAGAAACCATAAATTAAGAGTTATTCAGAAAATGAAAATGCAGTGTGCATGATTTACCTGTTTCTGAGAGTCTGAGAGTTAAATAAAGGTTAAATAAAAATGCAATGAAATGTCCCTCTCAATCCAACACTGCCAGTGTTGCACCTCCCCAGGTTGGCAGAAGTGAATGAAAATGTTGCATCAAGTGTCTTTTTGTTAAGACATGTAAAAACATGACGTCAGTTATTTGTGCAACATATTAGACTGATGTTGAGTATTCCAATCCCACAGGACACTAGCTGTAATCTGTGTGTTCCTAGACACACTGTGTCAATAACACTGCTGAAACAATGTCAAATATAGTAGTGACATGAAAAATATACTTAACTGCACAAATGAATTGCATTTTAATTGATCAACTTATTTATTTAATGGGAAAAACATCTTGGTACAGGATCACACACATTGAGCAATACTTTTGTTGGTTAGGGCCCTGACATTAAAGGGATAGTTCGTTTTTAAAAAGTTTTATCTTATGTTTGACTTAACAAGGGTGTTGTCGTTTGATCCAAACTGTTTATAGGTTCAAATCAAATCAATTTTATTTGTCACATACACATGGTTATCAGATGTTAATGCGAGTGTAGCGAAATGCTTGTGCTTCTAGTTCCGACAATGCAGTAATAACCAACGAGTAATCTACAATTCAAAAACTACTACCTTATACACACAAGTGTAAAGGGATAAAGAATATGTACATAAAGATATATGAATGAGTGATGGTACAGAACGGCATAGGCAAGATGCAGTAGATGGTATCGAGTACAGTATATACATATGAGATGATTAATGTAGGGTATGTAAACAAAGTGGCATAGTTTAAAGTGGCTAGTGATACATGTATTACATAAAAATGCAGTAGATCAAATCAAATCAAATTTTATTTTATTTGTCACATACACATGGTTAGCAGATGTTAATGCGAGTGTAGCGAAATGCTTGTGCTTCTAGTTCCGACAATGCAGTAATAACCAACAAGTAATCTAACTAACAATTCCCAAACTACTGTCTTATACACAGTGTAAGGGGATAAAGAATATGTACATAAGGATATATGAATGAGTGATGGTACAGAGCAGCATAGGCAAGATACAGTAGATGGTATCGAGTACAGTATATACATATGAGATGAGTATGTAAACAAAGTGGCATAGTTAAAGTGGCTAGTGATACATGTATTACATAAGGATGCAGTCGATGATATAGAGTACAGTATATACGTATGCATATGAGATGAATAATGTAGGGTAAGTAACATTATATAAGGTAGCATTGTTTAAAGTGGCTAGTGATATATTTACATAATTTCCCATCAATTCCCATTATTAAAGTGGCTGGAGTTGAGTCGGTGTCAGTGTTAGTGTGTTGGCAGCAGCCACTCAATGTTAGTGGTGGCTGGTTAACAGTCTGATGGCCTTGAGCTTTGATGCACCTGTACTGACCTCGCCTTCTGGATGATAGCGGGGTGAACAGGCAGTGGCTCGGGTGGTTGATGTCCTTGATGATCTTTATGGCCTTCCTGTAACATCGGGTGGTGTAGGTGTCCTGGAGGGCAGGTAGTTTGCCCCCGGTGATGCGTTGTGCAGACCTCACTACCCTCTGGAGAGCCTTACGGTTGAGGGCGGAGCAGTTGCCGTACCAGGCGATGATACAGCCCGCCAGGATGCTCTCGATTGTGTATCTGTAGAAGTTTGTGAGTGCTTTTGGTGACAAGCCGAATTTCTTCAGCCTCCTGAGGTTGAAGAGGCGCTGCTGCGCCTTCTTCACGATGCTGTCTGTGTGAGTGGACCAATTCAGTTTGTCTGTGATGTGTATGCCAAGGAACTAGTCCACCTGGCCATGCTGCTGCTCCAGTTTCAACTTCCACCTGACTGTGCTGCTGCTCCAGTTTCAACTGTTCTGCCTTATTATTATTCGACCATGCTGGTCATTTATGAACATTTGAACATCTTGGCCATGTTCTGTTATAATCTCCACCCGGCACAGCCAGAAGAGGACTGGCCACCCCACATAGCCTGGTTCCTCTCTAGGTTTCTTCCTAGGTTTTGGCCTTTCTAGGGAGTTTTTCCTAGCCACCGTGCGTCTACACCTGCATTGCTTGCTGTTTGGGGTTTTAGGCTGGGTTTCTGTACAGCACTTTGAGATATCAGCTGATGTACGAAGGGCTATATAAATAAATTTGATTTGATTTGATTTGAACTTAAACTTGCTACCCTCTCCACTACTGTTCCATCGATGTGGATAGGGGGGTGTTCCCTCTGCTGTTTCCTGAAGTCCACAATCATCTCCTTAGTTTTGTTGACGTTGAGTGTGAGGTTATTTTCCTGACACCACACTCCGAGGGCCCTCACCTCCTCCCTGTAGGCCGTCTCGTCGTTGTTGGTAATCAAGCCTACCACTGTTGTGTTGTCCGCAAACTTGATGATTGAGTTGGAGGCGTGCGTGGCCACGCAGTCGTGGGTGAACAGGGAGTACAGGAGAGGGCTCAGAACGCACCCTTGTGGGGCCCCAGTGTTGAGGATCAGCGGGGAGGAGATGTTGTTGCCTACCCTCACCACCTGGGGGCGGCCCGTCAGGAAGTCCAGTACCCAGTTGCACAGGGCGGGGTCGAGACCCAGGGTCTCGAGCTTGATGACGAGCTTGGAGGGTACTATGGTGTTGAATGCCGAGCTGTAGTCGATGAACAGCATTCTCACATAGGTATTCCTCTTGTCCAGATGGGTTAGGGCAGTGTGCAGTGTGGTTGAGATTGCATCGTCTGTGGACCTATTTGGGCGGTAAGCAAATTGGAGTGGGTCTAGGGTGTCAGGTAGGGTGGAGGTGATATGGTCCTTGACTAGTCTCTCAAAGCACTTCATGATGACGGAAGTGAGTGCTACGGGGCGGTAGTCGTTTAGCTCAGTTACCTTAGCTTTCTTGGGAACAGGAACAATGGTGGCCCTCTTGAAGCATGTGGGAACAGCAGACTGGTATAGGGATTGATTGAATATGTCCGTAAACACACCGGCCAGCTGGTCTGCGCATGCTCTGAGGGCGCGGCTGGGGATGCCGTCTGGGCCTGCAGCCTTGCGAGGGTTAACACGTTTAAATGTCTTACTCACCTCGGCTGCAGTGAAGGAGAGACCGCATGTTTTCGTTGCAGGTCGTGTCAGTGGCACTGTATTGTCCTCAAAGCGGGCAAAAAAGTTATTTAGTCTGCCTGGGAGCAAGACATCCTGGTCCGTGACTGGGCTGGATTTCTTCCTGTAGTCCGTGATTGATATAGAGTACAGTATATACGTATACATATGAGATGAATAATGTAGGGTATGTAAACATTATATTAAGTAGCATTGTTTAAAGTGGCTAGTGATATATTTTACATAAATTTCCATCAATTCCCATTATTAAAGTGGCTGGAGTTGATTGGTTTGGTTGCTGGTTATTGCTGGTTATTTAGAAATGTCCAGGATTTTATAATAATAATAATTACAACAATTAATTTATTTGCATAGCACATTTAATACACAGAATGCAGCTCAAAGATGTAAATAATTGGCTAACAAACATAACAGGTCCATTTTTGGGGGAGATTCAATGAAATGTATTCAGTTTGGATGAAATAAACAACACCCTAGGTCAGGGCAATTCATCTATATTCTTATGGGAGCCAAGTATTGCAAGTATTCTTCCGAAGAACTATAAAAAACAGCGCGCACACACACCATATAAAACACTTAAAGATCTCCGCCAGCCTCTGTAGAACCTAATTTATTACCTCATTTACTTAACAAAAGGCTCAATAGGTAGTCCAGGTGTCCTCTGACATGGCACAAGTGGGGGTGGGTCTTTTCTCTTTTGTCCTCAATTGCTCCTCAATTGTTCCCGCAAGCAAGGGGGAGGCCGATGACATCACAGTACACAATCAGACCAACTCCTTGAATTGCCAAACACTTAATTTTCGCAGTTGTGTCTAAACTAAAAAAAATGTTTTTTTTTTAAATGTAACCATTGAGTGTGTGTTCTTTACTGTATTTGTACTTGGAATATCGTTTTTTAACTGGAAAAGTTTTAAAAAATAGCTGGAATGGGACTTTGAGTAAAAATCCCCTGAAAACAAAGCATTTTAGCTATGATATTTACTGCCCTAACACACAGATAGTGATAACATGGACCAACCAGCTACTTTTATTTTTGTGCTTTTGAATCAGTCTGAATGAAGTATACTTTGAATATATTTTCCTCAGTCATTGAAAAAGATTTCATCCTCACTCACTCTATGTACAACAGACAGTTTGTTGTAAATCTCAAAAACACAATGTTGACGGCTCAGTACATCACCGGGGTCAAGCTTCCTGCCATCCAGGACCTCTATACCAGGCGGTGTCAGAGGAAGGCCCTGAAAATGGTCAAAGACTCCAGCCACACTAGTCATAGACTGTTCTCTCTGCTACCGCACAGCAAGTGGTACCGGAGCGCCAAGTCTAGGTCCAAGAGGCTTCTAAACAGCTACTACCCCCACTCCTGAACAGCTAATCAAATGGCTACCCAGACTATTCCCCCCCCCCCAAAAGCTGCTACTACTCTCTGTTATTATCTATGCATAGCCACTTTAATAACCCTACCTAGATGTACATCATTATCTCAATTACCTCGACACCAGTGCCCCCGCACATTGACACATTGACTCTGTACCGGTACCCCCTGTATATAGCCCCACTATTGTGATTTACTGCTGCTCTTTAATTTTTTGTTTTTCTTATCCCTTACTTTTTTAGGTATTTTCTCCAAACTGCATTGTTAAGGGCTTGTAAGTAAGCATTTCACTGTAAGGTCTACACCTGCTGTATTCGGCGCATTTGACAAATAAAATTTAATTTAATTTGACCTAAGCTCTCATCTACAATATGCAGAGGTCACAAAGCGATATAGGCCTAGAGTAATTTTAACCCCTCAAACGTGGGTTGCCATTGTTCGCATGGCCACATTGGGTACATGGCTCCCTCCTCCCTCCATCCAGTTCCATCAGAGTTACATCAGTGTTGTCTGACGGGAGGTAATTACTGCGCTGTCCTCATCTGCTTCACCCTATCCTCCAGACACTGGCCACAGAGTGCTCCATTTGGTCGGAGTGTCCTTTAGGTCTCATCAGTGTGTGGTTTTTAATTGCTTTCCAGGGGATGAAAGTATCAAGTGGATAATGACCTCTGATAAACATGTTTATCCACTTTGCAGTTCATCAGCGATATCCCAGAAGGTACTGAGAACCCTCCAGAATGTGCACAACGTTAGAATATCCAAAATTGGATAGAAACATCTATAGTTGAAAGTTAATATGCTGTAAGTCTAAAGTTACATTCTCTTCATAATGACACTTTCCATAGGTCATCTGTCAATTACTAGGAAAATCAAATCAAATCCAAACCAAATGTTATTTGTCATATGCTTTGTAAACAACAGGTGTAGACTAACAGTAAAATGCTTACTTACAGGTCATTTTCCATCAATGCAGAGTTAAAGATAAAGATCAAAAAAATAAATGAGGAATAAATACACAGGGAATAATGATTAACAATAATGAGTAAAAATAACATGGCTATATATAGGGAATACCGGTACCAAGTCAATGTGCAGGGGTATAAGGTAATTAAGGTACAGTAACTATGTACATGTAGGTAGGGATAATGTGACTAGGCAACATGATAGATAATAGACAGTAGCAGCATTGTATGTGGTGTGTGTGAGTGTGTTTGTGGCATCAGTATGCATATGTGCCCATGTTATGTGTGTGTGGACGTATGTAGTGTGTGTGTGTGTATATGTGTGTTGTGGTGCCAGTGTATGTATGTGTGAGTGTGTGGGTAGAGTCCAGTGTGTGTGCATAGCGTCAGTGCAAGACTTTGTTCAAAAAAGGGTCAATGCAGGTAATCTGGGTGGCCATTTGATTCGATATTTTGCGGTCTTGTTTAGCAGTCTTCTGACATAGTGGTAGAAGCTGTTCAGGGTAGTGTTCGTTCCAGACGTGGTACACTGGTACCTGCTTGCCATGTGGTAGCAGAGAGAACATTCCTTGGCTTGGGTGGCTGGAGTCCTTGACAATTTTTTTGGACACCGCTTGGTATAGAGGTCCTGGTTGGCTGGCGGCTCAGCCCCAGTAATGTACTGGGCTGTAAGCACCACCCTCTGTAGCGCCTTACGGTCGGGTACCTTGCAGTTGCTGTACCAATAGTGATGCAGCCAGTCAAGATGCTGTCAGTCGTGCAGCTGTAGAACTTTATGAGGATCTGAGGGCCCATATCTTTACAGCCTCCTGAGGAGGAAGAGGGGATGTCGTGCCCTCTTCACAACTGTGTGTGTGGGAGGATCTGAGGGGCCGTGCCATATCTTTACAGCCTCCTGAGGAGGAAGAGGGGATGTCGTGCCCTCTTCACAACTGTGTGTGTGGGAGGATCTGAGGGCCCGTGCCATATCTTTACAGCCTCCTGAGGAGGAAGAGGGGATGTCGTGCCCTCTTCACAACTGTGTGTGTGGGAGGATCTGAGGGCCCGTGCCATATCTTTACAGCCTCCTGAGGAGGAAGAGGGGATGTCGTGCCCTCTTCACAACTGTGTGTGTGGGAGGATCTGAGGGCCCGTGCCATATCTTTACAGCCTCCTGAGGAGGAAGAGGGGATGTCGTGCCCTCTTCACAACTGTGTGTGTGGACCATGTTCATTTCTTAGTGATGTGGACACTGAGGAACTTACAGCTCTCAACTACAGCCCCATCGATGTGGATGGGGGCGTAATCTCGTGTTCTTGGGCACTGGGAATATGGCGGTCTGCTTGAAAAAGACCGGATCAGGAATAGGTTGAAAATGTCAGTGAAGACACTTCCCAGCTGGTCAGAGCATGCTCTGAGTACACGTCCTGGTATTCCGTCTGGCCCTGCGGCCTTGCGAATGTTAATCTAGGTTTTACTCACATCGGCTATGGCGAGTGAAATCACAAAGCACTCCGGAACAGCTAGTGCTTTCATTTAACTCGGTAGGCTCGTGTCGCTGAGCAGCTCACAGCTGGGCTTCCATTAGTAATCTGCGATAAACAGATTGTAAACACAAGCCATCCGTTGAGCGTCAGAGCCAGGGCAGGAGGATTCCATTTTAATCCTGTATTCACGCTTTGCCTGTATGATGGAGGTCGTAGCGGGATTTATTATGAGTGTCCGGATTAGTGTACCGCTCCTTGAAAGCGGCAGCTCTAGCCTTTAGCTCAGTGATAAAGTCATACTTGAGTAAAAGTAAAGATACCTTAGTAGAAAATGACTCAAGTAAAAGTGAAAGTCACCCAGTAAAATGTTACTTGAGTAAAAGTCTAAAAGGATTTGGTTTAAAATGTACTTAAGTATCAAAAGTAAATGTAATTGCTAAAATATACATAAGTATCAAAAGTACAAGTATAAATAATTTTAAATTCCTTATATTAAGCAAACCAGACAGCACAATCTTGTTGTTTTTTATAGACAGGGGCACACTTCAACACTTAATTTACAAACATAATTTACAAACAAAGCATTTGGTGTTAGTGAGTCAGAGGCAGTAGAGATGACCAGGGATGTTCTCTTGATAAGTGTGTGAATTAGACCATTTTTCTGTCCTGCTAGGAATTCAAAATGTAACTAGTATTATTGGGTGTCAAGGAAAATGTAAGGAGTAAAAAAATAACATTATTTTCTTTAGGAAAGTACAGATACACCAAAAACTACTTAAGTAGTACTTCAAAGAACTTTACACCCCTGCCCGTTGCTGACAGGTGGATAAAATCGGCCACACAGCCATGCAATCTCCATAGACAAATATTGGCAGTAGAATGGCCTTATTTTCAATGTGGCACCGTCATAGGATGTACAATTTATATAATATATAAATACAGTACCAGTCAAAAGTTTAGACACACGTACTCATTCAAGGGTTTTTCTTTAATTTGACTATTTTCTACATTGTAGAATAACAGTGAAGACATCAAAACTATGAAATAACATATATGGAATCTGGTAGTAACCAAAAAAGAGTTAAACAATTCAAAATATATTTTATATTCTTCAAAGTAGCCACCCTTTGCCTTGATGATAACTTTGCATACTCTTGGCATTCTCTCAACCAGATTCACCTGGAATGCTTTTCTAACAGTCCTGAAGGAGTTCCCACATATGCTGAGCACTTGGCTGTTTTTCCTTCACTCTGCGGTGCAACTCATCCAAACAATCTCAATTGGGTTGAGTTCGGGTGATTGTGGAGGCCAGGTCATTTAATGCAGCACTCCATCACTCTCCTTCTTGGTCAAATAGCTCTTACACAGCCTGGAGGTGTGCTGGGTCATTGTCCTGTTGAAAATGATAGTCCCACTAAGTGCAAACCAGATGGGACGGCGTATCGCTGCAGAAATCTGTGGTAGCCATGCTGGTTCAGTGTGCCTTGAATTCGAAATAAATCTCCAACAGTGTAACAAGCAAAGTACCCCCACACCATCACACCTCCCCTCCAAGCTTCACGGTGGGAACCACACATGCAGAGATCATCAGTTCAGCTACTCTGCGTTTCACAAAAACACGGCAGTGGGAACCAAAAATCGCAAATTTGGACTCAACAGACCAAAGGACAGATTTCCACCAGTCTAATGTCCATTGTTTGTATTTCTTGGCCAAAGCAAGTCTCTTCTTCTTATTGGTGTCCTTTAGTAGTGGTTTCAATTCGACCATGAAGGCCTGATTCATGCAGTCTCCTCTGAACAGTTGATGTTGAGATGTGTCTATTACTTGAACTCTGTGAAATATTTATTTGGGCTGCAATCTGAGGTTGGTAACTCTAATGAATTTGTCCTCTGCAGCAGAAGTAACTCTGGGTCTTCCTTTCCTGTGGCGGTCCTCACGAGAGCCAGTTTCATCATAGTGTCACACACTGACCTGTTTCATCTGTCTCCACCCCCTACCAGGTGTCACCCATCTTCCCCATTATCCCCTGTGTATTTATACGTGTGTTCTCTGTTTGTCTGTTGCCAGTTTGTTTGGTTCATCAAACCTACCAGCGTTTGTTTCCCTGCTCCTGCCTGTTTTTCTGCTCCTGTTTTCTAGTCCTTCCCGTTTTGACCATTCTGCCTGTCCTGACCCTGAGACTGCCTGCCGTTTTGTACTTTACCTCACAGTTCTAGATTATTGACCCCTGCCTGCCCTGACCCTGAGACTGCCCAGCAAAAAGGCACATGAAAGACTAAGATCATGAGCCAAAAGATGATGTGGTTTGATAAGACAAAAATGGAAATGGAGAAAACCAGACACAGCTCATCACCCATATAACATCATCCCTACCATGAAGCATGGTGCTAGCAGCATCATGCTATGTGGATGCTTTTCAGCAGCAGGAACTGGGAGACTCGTAAGGATAGAGGGAACAGTGGATGGAGCCAAACACAGGCAAATTCTTGATGAAAACCTGCTTCAGAGTGCAAATAACCTTAGACTGGGGAGAATATGTACATTTCAACAGGACAATGACCCCAAGCATACAGCCAAACCAAAGCTGGAATGGTTTGAAGATTTGAAGTTTGTTGTTCACCAAGATGACTCAAAGCTGCAATCGCCACCAAATGTGATTCTACAAAGTATTTGGAAATTATGGCTAGGTTGTAGATTTGAAGGACCATTAAGATAGGGGAAAACCTAGATTGCTGTTATTAGGCTGGTTGTAACCACTACAGAATGTCCGGTAAGAACAATGAAGAGGCAGTGTTTCCAGATAATGGGTGTTTATTGAAGATCCAGACACACACACACACACACACACACACACACACACACACACACACACACACACTGACCACTCTTGGTTCTAAGTTCTAACCCAGTAATATCTGTAGATATAGTAGTATGGTTTCATATTATGCACGCACAAGTACAGCTAACTTGTCTTCTGAGGAGAACTCAAACAGTTCACTTGGCTTCTCCACAACTCACTGGCTAGAGGTGGGACTTACAACGAGTAACTGATAGAGAATGTCTCTGCCGCCTTCTCTGCCCAGAAACATGCAACATGCAACATGGACCTCAGCAGTGAGGGCTTGTAAGACCTCCAGGGAAGGAACAGGAGCCATCTAGACCCCCGGCATGTCAGCTGAGGACACCAGGACTGGAGACATCAGGGACGCAGCGGCAGAGCTTTACAATGGTCTCAGGAATGGAGACCGCAGGACTGCAGGGCAGACAGGAAGCACCAACGGGCGGTGGTCACCGGACAGAGTGACCAGATGAGGGCCCCGGATCAACCAGAGACTGCAGGTCGGCAACAGAAGAGCTCTTCGAGGGTGTCCGGACTGCAGATAGGGAGGTCGCCCCATCAGCGACAGGAGAGGCCCCCGGGACAGGAGTTGAGATTGGATGGATCTCCAAAGCAGCATTGGCAGGAGATCTCAGGAAAGCAGACAGCCAGAACCCCACATCAGTGACAGGAAAGGGCTGCTGGTCAGGAGCTGAGATCAGCTGGATCCTCACAGCAGTGACAGGTGGAGATCTCAGGACATGAGACAGCTGCACAACTGAACAAGAGGAAGAAAAAAGCGGGAGAGAGCTGGACCCCTGGTCCAGGTGAAATTGACTGAGTGCCCAGAGCTGTTGACTTGGGGCTTGACAGAGCTTGTGACTTGGGGCCTGACTGGGCTACAAACAGTGAACTAGGGGGTGTTAGATCTATTAGGACAGAAAGCTCCGGACCTACTAGGATAGAAAAATGGGGACCTAGTTTAGCAGTAGACTGTGAAGCCACTAGGTGATCAGGGAACTCAGGGCTATGGTGGTCTGGACCTACTTGTGTTATAGATTGAGGACCTAGTAGGGAAGAAGGTGAGGTGTCTCCTACATCAGGACACTGAATACCTCCGACAGGAGGGTCCCCCACTGGGACATCGGGAGGATTCCCCACAGGGACATCAGGAGGGTCTCGCAAGGCTGGAGCTACCAGGGCACAGTTTGTAGGGGCTAGCAAGAACCCCAAAGCTCAGACTAGCAGGTTCCACCAGACAGGGACTGACAGCAGACATGGACCAAGCCACTTCAGCTGAGAGGGAACTCGCACAGAGGAGCAGGTAGAAGTCTTTGGACAGCAGCAGGCTGGACGTCAAAGGTAGGAGAAGGGGAACATCTTTTTCGAGCAGCAGGCTGGACTAGGCATAACCCACCAGACAGGGACCAGAGATGCCAGAGCGACTTACAGGAGCAATTAGAGTTGTTCCTTGCTCAAGGGCACATTGACAGATTTTTCAACTAGTTGGCTCCGGGATTCGAACCAGTGACCTTTCGATTATTGGCCCAACACTCTTAACCACTACGCAGCCCACAGCTAGAGTCGGATCCGAGACCGGGGCTGATGGCTACTCTGATGCTGATGGTGAGGGCTCATGCTGACGGAGGCGCTGATGAGCAGCTTAAGGCTGGTGAGAGTGTAGTGGGGCTGCAGGGTGTAAATCTGCAGCACCGCCTTGATGCTGTGCTACAGCAGCTGACAGTGAGAGAGATTCCTTCCCTGCGTCTTCTCACTGGCCCTCCATGGTGTGCTGGTACGAGCCTGTGGCACAAGAGGTTCAGCTGGCTGTGGGCGTGGTTTGGTTAGTGTAGCCATGAGCTGCTCCATCTTATTCTCCATCTGCTTTAGATCCAAGTAGCATCAGGTCAGAGGTGAGCTGGGCTGTGGCGGAGGACCTCGGTTGTAGGCAGAGGCCTGATAGCATTCAACTGATCTTCTACCCAGTGGTCATCCCAACCAGTAGGGGGGAAGTGGCATGCCGTGTTCTGAGGCTTGTCTGTTCGTCTTCGTTCAGGGATGAGGTGGGTGCTGCTGTGTGTGGTGGTCTGTGCCATGCCCCATAGTCATTTGGATGATGTGGGTGGCGAGTCTGATGGCGGGGACAAACCACATCTTGTGGAGGATCTTCTCTGTGTACTGGCATCCTTGGGCTGTAGCAGTTACAGTACTTAATCCGCCTGGAAAGGACCATGCAAAATATGGCTAAGTTATAGATTTGAGGGACCATTAAAATAGGGGACTAGTTAGGTGCTGGTATTAGGCCGGTTGTAACCACTACAGAATGTCTGGTTATAACAATGAAGAGGCAGTATTTCCAGATTAAGGGTGTTAATTGAAGATCCACACACACACTGATAATGCTTGGTCCTAAATTTCAACCCAGTAATAATTGTAGATAGTGTGGTTTCATACTATGCACGCATAAATACAGCTAAAACATGGTGCAACTTGTAACTTGTCTTCTGAGGAGAACTCACAAACTCCAACTTGTCAATATTGTTGTGTCTTTACTATCATTAAATGGAAGACTTAATAGTTTTATCAAAGATTCTCTGTAATTAGTATTACGCGATCAAACTGATTAATCAGTAACCCTAATTAACTAGGAAGTCGGGGCACCAAGGAAAATATTAGATTACAAAGTTATAATTTCATAAAATAACTTTTCAGATATTTTATATCTGATCAAATAGTCTTCTGATTAATTAATTAATTACCTCACTATAGTCTCATTCCAATCGTCGTAAATTGTTGGTTATCTGCACGAACCCAGTCTTCACTATGTCATCTATACATCAATTGTCTTAAATAATTTATTTATTACTAACTAAGTAATTCACAGAAATGCATAATCAAACAAACAAGGTAAATATGGTTACAAGAAATGATAGGGGAATGTGCCCTAGTGGGCTAAACCGGCATCGCGGCTTGGTGGACAAAAGGGGGAGTCAGCTGAGAAGTCACTACAGAGTGATAAATATAACAATTGAAATGCTAATCCTTTGCACATTAACGCTCACTCATTCGGGAACAATTGCAATCAATATATATATTTACGCTCAGTGTGTCGTCTTGATCGCTGGTGAAAAGTTGTTTCTTTTGTAGAATTGTCCATCTCTCTCCCTCTCTCTCTCTGTTGTGGTTAGAGTGTATAGTTCAGAGTGACATTCATTTGTTTTGTTATAGAATGGATGTTTCGGCGGTTGTCGTTCTTCGCGTTCAATGATACCGAATTCCTAGCTGCAGACTAGTAATTAATATCAAAGACTTGTTCTTATTCTGTCGGTATCGATAGTCTAAGAGTTTAACCACGTGGTATGGTGGTTAAAAGATTCAGCAATTGTCACGCCTTGGTCTTAGTATTTTGTGTTTTCTTTAATTATTTGGTCAGGCCAGGGTGTGACATGGGTTATTGTGGTGTGTTTTTGTCTTAGGGGTTTTGTGGGGTGTCTACGTAGTCTATGGCTGCCTGAGGCGGTTCTCAATCAGAGTCAGGTGATTATCGTTGTCTCTGATTGGGAACCATATTTAGGCAGCCATATTCTGTGAGTGTTTTTGTGGGTGATTGTTCCTGTCTCTGTGTAGTGTTCACCAGATAGGCTGTAATTAGGTTTTCTCGTTTCGTTTGTTGTTTTTTGTATTTATTTAGTTATTTCATGTATCGCTATTTTTTCATTAAAGAACATGAGTAACCACCACGCTGCATTTTGGTCCGACTCTCCTTCAACAGACGAACGCCGTTACAGAATCACCCACCACACCCGGACCAAGTGGCGTGGTAACAGGCAACAGCAGCAGCAGGAGCAGCAGCAGCTGCAGTGGGAGAGGTTGCACCACCTGGAGAAATGGACATGGGAGGAGGAACTGGACGGTAAAGGACCCTGGGCTCAGCCTGGAGAATATCGCCGCCCCAAGGAAGAACTGGAGGCGGCGAAAGCGGAGAGGCGCTGGTATGAGGAGGTAGCACGGCGACGCGGATGGAAGCCTGAGAGTCGGCCCCAAAAATTTATTGGGGGGGGCTCACAGGGAGTATGGCTATGCCAGGTAGGAGACCTGCGCAAACTCCCTGTGCTTACCGGGGGGCTAGAGAGACCGGGCAGGCACCGTGTTATGCTATGGAGCGCACGGTGTTTCCAGTGCGGGTGCATAGCCCGGTGCGGTTCATACCAGCTCTTCGTATTGGCCGGGCTAGAGTGGGCATCGAGCCAGGTAAGGTTGGGCAGGCTTGGTGCTCAAGAGCTCCAGTGCGCCTGCACGGTCCGGTCTATCCAGAGCCACCTCTACACCAGTCCTCCGGTGGCAGCTCCCCGCACCAGGCTTCCTGTGCGTGTTCTCTATCCAGTTCCACCAGTGCCAGCACCACGCATCAGGCCTACAGTGCGCCACGCCTCTCCAGCGCTGCCGGAGTCTCCCGCCTGTTCAGCGCTGTCGGAGCCTTTCTCCTCTCCTGCGCTGCCGGAGTCTCCCACCTGTTCAGCGCAGCCTGAGCTGCCAGTCTGCATGGAGCAGCCAGAGCTGCCAGTCTGCATGGAGCAGCCAGAGCTGCCAGTCTGCATGGAGCAGCCAGAGCTGCCAGTCTGCATGGAGCAGCCAGAGCTGTCAGGTTGCATGGAGCAGCCAGAGCTGCCAGGTTGCATGGAGCAGCCAGAGCTGCCAGTCTGCATAGAGCAGCCAGAGCTGCCAGTCTGCATGGAGCTGCCAGTCTGCATAGAGCAGCCAGAGCTGTCAGTCTGCATAGAGCAGCCAGAGCTGCCAGTCTGCATGGAGCAGCCAGAGCTGCCAGTCTGCATGGAGCAGCCAGAGCAGCTAGATCCGCCAGTCAGCCAGACTCTTCCAGATCTGCCAGTCAACCAGACTCTTCCAGATCTCAGTGCTGGGCTTCCCCTCAGTGCTGGGCTTCCCCTCAGTGCTGGGCTTCCCCTCAGTGCTGGGCTTCCCCTCAGTCCCGAGCTTCCCCTCAGTCCCGAGCTACCCCTCAGTCCCGAGCTGCCTCAGTCCCGAGCTGCCCCTCAGTTCCGAGCTGCCCCTCAGTCACGAGCTGCCCCTCAGTCCAGTGGGGTTCTGGGTGAGGACTATTAGGCCATGGTCGGCAGCGAGGGTGGATTATCCCAGGACGCGAGGGGGAGGAACTATGACATTTATGGAGTGGGGTCCACGTCCCGAGCCGGAGCCGCCACCATGGACAGACGCCCACCCGGACCCTCCCTATGGTTTTGAGGTGCGTCCGGGAGTCCGCACCTTAGGGGGGGGGGTTCTGTCACGCCTTGGTCTTAGTATTTTGTGTTTTCTTTAATTATTTGGTCAGGCCAGGGTGTGACATGGGTTATTGTGGTGTGTTTTTGTCTTAGGGGTTTTGTGGGGTGTCTACGTAGTCTATGGCTGCCTGAGGCGGTTCTCAATCAGAGTCAGGTGATTATCGTTGTCTCTGATTGGGAACCATATTTAGGCAGCCATATTCTGTGAGTGTTTTCGTGGGTGATTGTTCCTGTCTCTGTGTAGTGTTCACCAGATAGGCTGTAATTAGGTTTTCTCGTTTCGTTTGTTGTTTTTTGTATTTATTTAGTTATTTCATGTATCGCTATTTTTTCATTAAAGAACATGAGTAACCACCACGCTACATTTTGGTCCGGCTCTCCTTCAACAGACGAACGCCGTTACAGCAATGGTCTGCAACCTTTGTATTCCCGTGATTGAGAGAAACATGGTCTGGTTGAGAATTTCTCAAAGTTGGGTTTTATTCGGAATTGCAGAAAAGGGGCTGTCCCAGGATGCCTGACCCTAACTGGGCTCAGGGGCGGTCCTCTGATTTAGTTAAACTCAATTGGAATTGGAATTTCCTTCATTAAACAGTCCAAAATCATATTACACAATTTTACAAACAGTATCATACTCACTCATTCATATTATACAACAATTAGATGTAAACCTCATATCTGAGGCTATTATATAAACAGCGTTATGGCAATGTGGCCACACCGTCTCCCATGAGCTTCCCCAAAATGTAACAAACCTCCAGTTCTGTGAGGTGGAAGAAATTCCTTTGTTCTCTATGAAATTTCACTCTCTCTCTATACTGTGTGGCCATGAGGCAGGGTCTTCTCAGGAATTTACGACCTCTCTCTGACCACAGCAGCCTAGTTGAAGGAGGCAGGGGGAGGCAGGGAGAGGGGGATGGGCTTGCTGTACCCAAAGAGGGCAACGTCATGACAATATAGAATGAGCAAAGTAAATTTTATACAAACAACACATCCTATACAGTAGTCTGGCTAACATGGCTGTCTCTCACAGAGAGAAAAACATTCCCTGGAAATGATTAACATAAGGACTAAAGCACGAGTTTGAGATTAGGTGAAAAAAAATGTTGCTCTCGGATACCGTGACACTACTGCATCATGAGCAGCCTACCCTTTGCAGTGAAGCAGTTTTACTAATGTGATTAGGAACAGTATGTCTATTCAGACATCCACATAATTCCATCCCGAGGTTCTCACAGTGACCATAGCGTTCCCAATTAAAGTCACTCCTCCCTCAAGACCAACATACAAAACAGGCCATGACTAAAACGTTTAATTCCGTGTCAAAGTCATTGGAGTAGCAACATCATCTTCTTCAGCCACCAGAATGTCTTGTCAACGTATGGTCACCTTGGTGCTCCTGGTTTTCCTATTGCTTAATAGTAAGTTTGGATTCAATTTGTGTTTACATGTCTTATGAAAATAGCTAAATTAAATGGTTACATCTCTGCATTGGTATATACAGTATATGCCATGTGTTTTTCTTAGGTTTCTATTGTTTTATTGATTCCAATTTGTACTCCTTTTGGTTCGATCTTAAGTTGTGGAGGATGAGGCTGCATCATTTCCCTTCTCTTGCCCCACCCTGAGTGGAGTCTGTCGAAAACTTTGCCTGCCAACAGAGATGTTCTTTGGACCCTTGGGCTGTGGAAAGGGATTCTTGTAAGTCTGTATTTCAACAGTTCCACATCAAGTAAATGTATTAAATAGTGGGACACACTTTCATTTTTGAATATGTGCACTTACTAATCTATTCTATTATTTTCAGGTGCTGTGTTTCTCATTTCTAATGACAACTGAATAATTACTAGATTGTTTCTGATCAATCACACATGAAGACATCACATCCCCATGTATGGTCTTTCTTCTTATGTCCCTCCACTTGACCTTGGATTCTGTGGACTTTCTTCCATGACTTAACTGCGTGTCTGACTACCTTCGTATTTATTTGTTGCAGTTTTCTGTTTGTAACACCCCCCAAGAAATAACATATCCTACTTTGTATCTAATAGTATCACCGCCATCATCACAGCTTAGATGATGGTGGTGGCGGAGTGAGATGATAAATACACTGGGAAACAATGTAATAAATGCATGTATTAGTGATACAGTTCTCCTGTGAGGAGTGGACGGTTAAAAAAGCTGTTCGGTTATATTGTGGTGCTATAATGGTATTCACCACTCTTGTTTGGAAGAACTTATAAAGCATAAAGGGGTAATCTGTGATTGCTACATCCATTGTTTTTGTCAAAATGCACAAGCTCAGGACATTTGGTTGGGAATCATTGATGGACAGCCATATTCAAACTTTGTTTTTATTAATAAAGAAACATGTCTATAATGTAGGTTGTGTAAATACTGTAAGTAGGAAACAAATCCAATTGAATCCCTTTTTAGATAGAATTTTAAGGCAGCAAAATGTGAAAACTGTGCAAGGGCTATGTAGACTTCCGGTAGGCATTGTTAATATCCACTCACTCTTGAATATAACTTATAAATGCCTCATGAGCTTAGTTCAACTGTCTTACCCCAAATATAAGCTTGTTTCACCACATTGTTTGTAAACAATGCCATTGTAAACAAATGCTGTATAAACAATTTCATTGTAAACAACCACTGTATAAAAACATGGTTAACTATCTCTCTATGAATTCGAGAATGGTTACATTTCTCCAGCCCAGCCTCATCCCTCAGCTATTTAATAATTAAGTGGCAGGGTGTCAGCTTTGTTATTCTTTGTTTTGCAGATTTTCCCTTTAATCCTGAGTTTTTTGGAGGGGTTTTAGCAAAGAAAATACACATTTAGGATTCATTCAGAAGTCACGTTATGTCTCCTTAAAAGTATCTTCTCTGTGATAATACACATTTACCGGTCATAAGGCATGGGATAAAACTAAGCCTAGGGTTTTGTGGAGAAAAGCATTTACAGTCAGGTCCATAATTATTGGCACCCTTGATGAAGATGAGTAAAAACCCACCACTGGTGTGCGTGGCCGAAGAGCTCTATTTTCATGTCATCTGACCATAGCAGCGGTTCCAAGCCGTGTGTCATTGCCGTTTATAAAACTCCAGCTGGTGCTATCGTCAGATGACATGATGAAAATAGAGCTCTTTGGCCACACACACCATTGGTGGCTTTGGCGTCAAAAATGGAAGCATATGCAGAAAAGTACCTCATACCTACGTTAAATATAGAGGTGCATCTTTGATGTTATGGGGCTATTTTGCTTCCAAACTGGTCCTGTGGCCCTTGTTAAGGTCAACGGCATCATGAACTTTACCAAGTACCAGGACATTTTAGCCAAACACCTGGTTGCATGGCCGCAAGTGGATGTTTCAGTAAGACAATAACCACCAGTACACAAAAACATAAACCTTTTTTTTTTATTGACCACAAAATCAAAATGTTGCAATGGCTAACTCAGTCTCCAGACTTGAACCCCTTTGAAAACCTGTGGCTTGAATTGAAGAGGGTAGTCCATAAGCACAGACAAAGGATAGACAAAGATCTGGAAAGATTCTGTATGGAAGAATGGTCTAAGAGCCCTCTCTATGTGTTCCCCACAAAAAGGCTGAGTGTCGTTATCCTCTCAAAGGGAGGGTGCTGGAATACTGAAACAGATGCCAATAATTATGACCCCTATCGTATTAGATTTATTTTATTACTTGTTAAACAAAATCTCTTTCTCTGAGCAATTGTATTAGTATAAAAATATATAATTTTAGAACAATGTTGAGCATGTAATATAGCTCAGTATTTGTATTATTTATTTGATACAGTATTGTTTGCTCATATTTATCAAGGGTGCCAATAATTATGGACCTGACAGTACAAAGAAATGTAGAATCCTCTATATTTAGTACTGTTTCAAACATTTGTTTGCGTTGTTTAACATGAACATTATCTTGCATCTCATCTTTGTCTGAGATTCTCTCTCGGGACAGAGTGGTGGAGTAGCAGGCCTATTGGGATGTGCACGCCTGATTGAGGGTGTTTTAACTGCGCAGGCACTCATCTGTTCATGGAGAGGGTGGTATCTTTCTGGTTTGGATTTACCAGTAACGCAACTATTATGCTCAGTATTTTTATAAGCCTAATGAATAAATAATTTAAAATTAAGACTTACATTATAAATATAATAAAAAATGCATTGGGGCTAGAAAAGTATTTAAGCCGCTATCTGGCAGGCTTCTGGAGATTGTCCTGTTAGGGTGAAGGAAGCAAAGGTGGCAAGAATAAGGGCTGTCCAGCATGTCTCCTATCCGGAGGAAATGACAAGAGTGAAAGAAGGGAGTGACGTTGAAGAGGCATAGGTAGCAGGGTTAGAGCAGGGGTCTCCAAACTTTTCTAGCATGAGAGCTACTTTAAAAAAATGTACATGTCACAAGCTACTCATTGTTTTCTAGCTCTTCTGCCCTGCAACTCTTCCCCTGGTCCTTGGTGTACAAGAGAAAGTAGTGCACTATGCTTTCTGTTAATATACCTGGTCAAATAATGGTTAATAAACAACTGAGGGGGCCCCTACAAAATCAGTGATTTTTTTGCAGATTCTTTTTAATGGTTAAATCACATCAGAATATTGTTTTTTTTTGTCTGAAAGAAAACGAACAAATTGATTTTTGAGTGTAATTCCAATTCAAGTTAAACTACTGGTAGTTCGCAATTGACCTGTTGGAGACCCCTGGATTAGAGACATTAGTGAATGTTCCATTCCAACAGAGGGACCCTGACATGTTGCATGTTAAGAAGGTGGACTTTGTATTGTTTATGGCGGTGATTACAAACTGCACAGCATAAACAGAGGAAATCAGAGAAAATAGGAATCAACACTAGTGCAGCCAGGTGTTTTTTGGGGGCTCAGGGAATTTACAGCAGAGGCATTTAGCCTATGCAGCTGATAGTTGGTGCTAGATCTGCACTATTGTTTATGATTGATGTGCACAGCCGGTAATACTCTCCTGTCCCCTGTGGACCAGCTTGTACATAAAGCATCTTCCATTCAGGCAGCAAAGGCATGATTTTCCACTTTAACTAGCTTAAAATTGCAGGCCGTCTGGGAAAAAAATGTGTACTGTCTTAATAAAACACAATCTTCCACCACAATTTTCGGGATTTCGGACACTTACCCTTAGCTGAACGTGGTGTGTAACATACTAAGTTATCAGAAAATGGTGATGGACATTTTATTTTCAGATGGCAAGCCATTAAATCTAGTTAAAGAGTAAAAGAATGCCTTTGCAGCCTGAATGGAGGATACTTTATTTATGAGCAGGTCCACGGGGGACACTAGTGTATTACTGGCTAGGCACATCAATCCTAAACGATAGTGCAGATCTAACGCCCACTATCCTGGCAACGAATGTTCCGCCCTCACAGGCCTCACAAGCAATACAACTTTTCATGATGTAGTCCACCCTAAAACCCCACCAAAGAAGAAGAAGCTTATGGAGCTCTCCTAGAACAGTGGTTCCCAAACTAGCGGTTGCGACCCCATGTGATATGAAAATGGGATTGCAGGAGAATTGTCAAAATCCTGGTAAAAAATTTTTATGTAATAATAATCACATTATAATATCGTCTTTGTCTCTCAAAATCATTGTAATGTGGTTAATCTAAATGGAAATCTTTCAAACCTTAAATCGTGGGAAAAGGCAGCACTTGACCGTTGAACTTGAATCATTCCCATGATGAATGGCTAAACCCGCTACGCTATGACAGCACACTATTGCAGAGACTTTGATGTTACCAGCCGCAATTGATATGGTGGAAACAATGTGTGGGGAGGCAACGAAACTCACATCAATACCCTTGTCAGAAAATCTGACTGAACAACTCCAAAATGGACGTTAGCCGTGAGGGCTGAGATGCAGTGACTTTTGTTTGCTACATGTTGGGGGATGTTATTCACGAGGACATCATTTTCTGGCTCACGATATGGGATCAGAGCATGTTAATGTTCTATTTCACACTGAGGCTTGGTGGTTATCGAGGGGGAGTGTTGGAGATATTTTTTGAATTAAGAGAGAAACTCTCAATGGATGTTGACTTTCTGTGTAATGAAAATAAAATGTGTCTCCTTGCCTATGTAACAGACATATTTGGGAAACTGAACGAACTGAACGCAAGGATGCATGGGAAATACAAAAGAATTCTATAGATGAGTAAATTAAATTGAACAGCTGATCAAGCAGTCATGTGACCGAATACTGCAGACAACACATTCACTGGTCAGTATAAAGGAATTTTGGTTCTTGACTAAAAGGGAATACTATGCCATCTCCCTCCGAGCATTTATTCAATGCACTGATTCTGTACTCTCGCCTGCATTAAAAACAAATCAATCCAGGTTGGATGTGACAGGAGAGATGAGGTGCGCACTGTTGACCACACCCCCTGATTTAGAGAAGCGCCGAAGCAACATGCATCAAGGACACCCATCTTATTAGTGATGGTGAGATAAGAGAAATTGTCAGACTAATTTGAAATTTACTGTAATTGCCCCACATTAAAAGTATATGATGGTGGGTTTAGAATACAATCAGAAATACTGTTTGAATGTTTTGAAATTGACTGCAATAACCCCAATTCAAAAAGTAAACATTGCGGTTAATTACATAATTTTCAAATGGCTGGGGTCGGTGAATTTTCAGATATCAAAATAGGGTCGTGGGCCAAAAAAGTTTGTGTACCTGTCTCACCCTGATCTGTTTCATCTGTCTTTGTGCTTGTCTCCACCCCTCTCCAGGTGTCACCCATCTTCCCAATTATCCCATGTGTATTTATACCTGTGTTCTCTGTTTGTCTGTTGCCTGTTCATTTTGTTCCTCAAACCTACCAGTGGTTTTCCCCTTGCGCCTGCCCTGTCTATGTTCCTGGTTTCTAGTTTTCCCGGTTTTGTCCTTTCTGCCTGCCCTGACCCTGAGCCTGCCTACCATCCTGTACCATTGCCCTCTAATCTGGACTACCAACCTCTGCCTGCCCTTCCCTGAGCCTGCCTGCCGTCCGGTACCTTTGCCCCATTATTCTGGATTACCGACCTCTGCCTGACCTGAGCCTGCCTGCCGTCCTGTACCTTTGCCTGCCCATGTTCGAATTAATAAACTTTTGTTACTTTGACATTATCTGCACCTGGGTCTTACCTTCAAACGTGATAGAACCCCTGTCCTAGAATTTTAAGGACAGGAGTTTCAAGGGAAGTGTGGCTGCGTCCAGCCCACAGGCCAGGTTTATGCTCACTCTCTGGTCACTCTCTGGTCATTCTCTGGTCACTCTCTGGTCAGTCTCTGGTCAGTCTCTGGTCACTCAGGTATTTAGTGCAAAGTTTTGGACTTTTGCTCTTTGGAGCACTACAAGAAAATAAAAAAACATGCAGCTGAAGGCATTTATTTTATTGTCAGAATTGACAACAAAGTGTAAATAGGATAATAAAGGATAACTGAGTTTTGTAAGTGAGTTCATGACTTGAGAGTTGGGTTTTAATTTTGACAAATCACTAAAACAGGATACACAGCTGCGAAGATTGTGCTCTACCCAATCCTACCACAGAACACAGACAATAGTCAGGTATCCATTGACCCAGGTATATTCGACAAAAGCAAAATAATTGCAATGTGTAATGGAAATGACAGATACAGGAGAAATGCTCTATAGATTGAAAAAAATGGTATTTGTTCGATAGGGATGGATTTGTCTGACTTTCTTTACTGCAACAAATAATGATGGAAACTGTGTTTATCAAATTGCTGAATCATTTTGAAAGAATGCCTACGCGGGGCACGTGATGTCATCACATAACTATAAAGCTCCACATTTAGTTCTAAATGCAATTGAAGAAATTAGAGAGGCTCGAATTCAATGAAAAAAAGGAAATCACCTGGCCCTGAAGGCCTATCAGTTGAATTCTATAGACAGTTTTGGGAGTTACTATAGAAGACCCTATTTTTAATGTTTCAAGATTGCATTAAAAGTGGGGAAATGGTCTCCACTATGGAACAGGGCCTTATTTAATTGATTCCGAAGCCCGATAAAGACCCTTCTCTCATTGACAATTGGAAACCAATTACTTGACCAATTATATTGATTACAAATGGATTGCTCTGGTTTATGCCAAAAGATTAAAGAAAGGAATAGATACCATTATAAATGAGACTCAAACAGGATTTATGAAGGGCCTTCACATAAGCTCTAACATTCGTTTAGTCTTGGACCTTATAGATTATTCAGATGCAATTGACTCAGATGCGGTTGTCTTATTTTTGGACTTCTGTAAAGCCTTTGACACAATTGAACATGAATTTCTGTTTAGGTCTCTGAAACTGTTTGGATTCGGTGAAAATGTTATCAAAGTCATTCGCATGTTTTACAAAGATATAAATAGTTCTTTGTTACTAAACCTTAATACTTCCAAAAGATTCATTATCAACAGAAGTGTACGACAGGGATGCCCAATTTTGCCATTTTTATTCCTTTTGGTTATGGAACTTCTATCTCTAGATTTTCTGAATAATGTCGATTTGTATGGCTTAACGATTTTTAACAAAGAAATAAAAATTTCCCAACTGGCTGATGATACTACTCTCTTTTTAAGAGACAAAGACCAGGTCGCCCATGCCCTTAATGCTACAACTGCATTTTCTATTGCATCAGGATTAATGCTGAATGTTTCTAAATGTGAAATCTTATGTTTATTTCACCCTGATGATAAAGAAATTGAAAATATTCCTGTAAAGGACTGTGTTAAATATTTAGGAATACATCTGTCAAAAAAAACACTTAGTCAGACAACATATGAAATACTTTAATTTAATAATTGGCTACAAAGAGATCTTTCTATACTTGGGAGAGTAGTTCTGTCCAAGACAGAGGGACTGTCTCATTTTGTGTACCCCTCATTATCTTTATTTGTAAATCCTGCTACTTGCAAAGAGATCAATACGACCTTTCTTGACTTCATCTGGAACAGTAAGTCTCACAAACTAAAAAAGTCAGTCTTTTCTAATAAAAGAGCAGAAGGCGGTCTGGAAGTGTTGGATTTCGTTGACTTAAATAACACTTTCAAGATCAACTGGTTGAAAAAATGTTTGATCAATACTGATTCAATATGGTATTTCATTCCAAATAATGTGTTTAATAAGTTGGGAGGTCTTCAATTTTTACTGAAATGTAATTATATTCCTGAAAGATTACCCGCTATTTTGGCTAGGTTTCACCAACAAGCTTTAATGGCCTGGAAAATATGTTTCCTGCACAATTTCTCCCCACATTAAGCACTTCTGTGGAATAATTCAGACATAACTGTAAGTAATAAGTCATTGTTCTACCCCAGCTGGCATGAGAGGAATATTGACTTTGTTCTTGATGTTTTCGACAACAGGGGTAATAGTCTTACATATGAACAATTTATAACAATTTGTAACATTGAAAGAGTTTCCAATACCTTTCAGAAAGTTTATTTCTGTGATCAAAGCCATTCCCAGTGGTCTAACTACACTAATGAAAACTCATCTTAGCTTTAGTAATGATCACAAAGCTTATCCAGTACTCAGTTTGGAAGGTGTGGGCTTACTTTTGAAATCTTGTTGTAATAAATATATAAGACAAATTCTCCATTCACAAAACCAACTTACACCGAGAGGAACATTTTTCTGGAACATGCTTATTCCTGACATTTTCTGGAAAAATGCATAGTTAAGGCCTTACAAATATTGTATACCAAATAAAGTTAAGGAAGTGCACTTTAAAATTTTACATAAGAAATATCCATGTCATTCTATGTTATCCAAATGTGTGGCTATTGATGATATCTGCGTTTTCTGTGAAAAAGGTGAGAATATGTCTCACTTGTTCTTTGAATGTAAATTTGTGTCAGAATTTTGGGAAAACCTTGCAAAGTACTTATATTTACCATTATGAACACTGCCCATGTGTTTGACATGAAGGATATAGTATGCTACTATTGCAATGATAACAAGACCATTGAAATGATTGTGATTTTTTACATTCTTGTTGCAAAATACTTTATACACAAACAAAAATTCCAAAATTCTTTACCAAAATTACACATATTTTTGATTGAATTTAACTCTTATTAAAACATTAACCCTAGTGAATAACAACAAGTGATTACAATTGCACTAGAATTGTTTAATTTTTTTATTATTTCATTGATATTTTTTGTATGTTTTAGTATTTTCTTATTAATACCTGCATTTTTTTGTTTTGTATGATGTAACAATGTAAATTGTTTATGTATTATGAATTTAAAAAAATATTATAAATAAATGAAAAAATAATTTTGTTCAAAATGCCTACACCTTAATCTTAGGGATCAAATCCCATTAACGGGATTGATTTGACAACATCTGGTGAAATGGCAGAGCGCCAAATTCAAATTAAATTATTAGAAATATTTTACTTTCATACAATCACAAGTGCAATACACCAAATTAAAGCTTTACTTCTTGTTAATCCAGCCACCGTGTCAGATTTAAATCTATTTTTCAACTATAAACTTTTTTGTTGCTTTGCAGGACAAGGATTGTCCTGACTTTAAAGAATGCCTAATTTGCTTTGCTTTTCTGGTTGACTGCAAAGTTTCCCCATCCAATTATTTCAGATCTACAAGAGTGCTAGTTTCATAATGGCACGGACCGTGGTGATACGTTGGTGTTATGGATGTCACACTGCTTGTTTAGCAAGTACCACTTCATCCCGATATGGCCCATACGTGGCGCAAACTCGGGACCTCTGCCTTGCTAGAACGTGACCCCCCCTACCAGTCGGCGCCACGTGAAAAGCTAGCTATTCACTGGCGCAAGTGGGGACACTTCAGGCTGAGGAGTAAGTTTCACACATCCCCATGTGCTACAATGGCACATCAGAATTATTTGAATATGGCAAATATTAGTCAATTATTGCATTCTATCCATGCTGGCTTTTGCGGGCGACCTGAGACTTGAAACATATAGAGGGAGGGCATACAGGCTATCGCCAATTTATTAATGCAAAATTTGCCTAAATGGGTCATAGAAAAACTTCAAATATAAAAAATTATTAGACACTGTCACATTTTTTTCTTGTGAAATACTGCACCAAACACCTTAGCTAGATGTTAAAATGTGCTACTAAAACCTCAACAAAAATGTAAAAATGTATTACATATGTCGTGGAAATTCTACACAGGGACACTCAAAGTCATTAATCATTGTTTATTAACAGTAAGTTGGAGAGGTCACAGTAAAATTTAGATGCATAAAGTACAGGTCTGAAGTGAGCTCCATTGGGGCAGTCCCACTAGATCTCTTACATATTGCTTACAAAGACAAGCTACATTTGCATGATTTAGCTTATTCCTCATTCATAATCAAATAATCATTAACATTTATTATCATTCATGTGACCAAAACTGGTTCATGCATGTGACAGACCAATACCTCTTCAGGCTTCTTCTGTCCAAGCTGAGACCTTGAAACTGATATATCCCTTTCGTTCTCAAAACAAGGTTCTTGGCGTACTACCAAATTGTAGATACTGATAGTGAGGATTCCTCCCAGGCAAGTTCAAACAGTCACTTGCTTGAACACGGAAATCCACAAACACAGAACAAAGAAATTGGTTATTAGAAAAGCACAAACATAACATTTTCCATCACACATATTTCTTAAATTATTTTAGATTCATTCTGACTATTTTGAGTAAGTGATACTGGCTTTGATCCTACGGTGTCTCATGGGGGACAAACATCGGTAACTGCCACATCAAACCACACCCCCAAGACTGAAATCATAATGTTATGACTATAACTACTGTTCCCCGAGGGAGGGAAACGAGGTACAACATACTATGGGGAGTTGCACTCTCGCGACTTTAGTTGAAGGATTGAAAATCTAAAAAAGGCCAATGAAATCCACACCTTGCTGGAAGCTCCGCCTTCCACAAGTGATAAGCATGAGGCTCAGATTAATTCCTTCAATTCAATACCTCTCTTCACCAAGCACAGGAACGGGCAGTGTGGTGCCAAACATATTTTGTACCTTGTTCCCCTCCTTCAAGTAACAGTAGTTAAAGTCATAACGTTATGTGTTATGTTCCCTTTCAGTCAACTTCGGTACAACATACTATGGGTAAAAAGAATCACGCACCAGATACTAAAATTAAACAGAGCATCGCAGACCACCCAGACCTGACCCCGCAAGATGAGACAGTGTGGGTATTGCGCACAAGTCATGGTGCCTAGTCACTTTTTCCCCTGTCCCAGCTGTGAGCACACTGGGAGCAGTGACATCAAAGTGATAAAACCTCACAAAAGTGTGTGGTGATGCCCAACTCGCCGCATCTCAAATATCTCCTACAGTCAACCTTTAAAAAAAACACCCAAGACGCTGCCAGACCCTGGTGGAGTGGGCGTGTACATCAATAGGTAACACTTGCCCCTTGCTGCTATATGCCAGCTCCAATGCCTGCCACTTATACAGTGTCATTGTGGACGAATAGTAGAAATCACGTTCGGAGGTAAACCTCTATTCCCGAGATTGGACCTCTCAGATGCCAAGAACCACAGACCCCAAAATCTCTGGCTGAGGGTGCCAAACCTGCCTGTGTGCCTGTGATAATTGATCCCTGCACAGAGGGAGTTGCCACTGGACCCCACCCATCATGAATAAGATGCATAAATCATGTTATAACAACCCTTATACACTAAAACAAGTGACATATTAGACAACTGCAACCTGTTAAACATTACGATCTTGTGGCTGGCAAGTAGAAACTAACGTTAGCTAGCATATCTAACTCTAGCTAGCATTGTTCAGCCCATAGAAAGTCAGCCCGCTAATAACTTTGGCTTGCTTGCTATCAACTTGAAATTGGATGGCTTAACAAATGTATATTGTAGTTAAACATTAACTACAAAGGCTGAACATTTCCGTACCCCACGGGAGTTATAAATGTTCCTTCTTGGATGTTCTAGCTAGCTAGCTACTACTGCACTACCCATGTTCACTTCTGGAAAGTGTTCTGCCTACCCCCTGATTTTGGCAATACATGAACATGAAGTATCCGACTACAGCAAGTATGACCAACAAAACCAAAAGAGACATGAATCATCTTTCATCAAGTTTACCAAAAATGTACACTACCGTTGCAATGTTTAGGGTCACTTACAAATGTCCTTGTTTTTGAAAGAATAGCACGTTTTTTGTCCATTAAAATAACATCAAATTAATCAGAAATGCATGTGTAGACATTGTTAATGTTGTAAATGACAATTGTAGCTGGAAACTGCTGATGTTTTATGGAATATCTACATGGCATATAGAGGCCCATTATCAGCAACCATACCTCCTGTGTTCCAATGGCACGTTGTGTTAGCCAATCCAAGTTGATCATTTTAAAAGGCTAATTGATCATTAGAAAACCCTTTTGCAATTATGTTAGCACAGCTGAAAACTGTTGTCCTGATTAAAGAAGCAATAAAACTGTCTTTCTTTAGAATAGTTGAGTATCTGGAGCATCAGCATTTGTGGGTTCGATTATGTGCTAAAAATGGCCAGAAACAAGAAATGAAATGAAGGTTGAAAAAAATAATCTGCTGTTTCCAGCTACAATAGTTATTTATAACATTAACAATGTCTACATTGTATTTCTGATCAATTTGATGTTAATTTAATGGACAACATTTTTTATTTTCTTTCAAAAACATTTCTAAGTGACCCCAAACTTTTGAACGGTAGTGTATATCTAAAGCAATATTTACTAATTGTAGGGAGAAAGAAAACAGAGAGCATGTACAAAATGTTTTTTATTTTACAGGATGGTATAATGCATGAAGCAAACATGGAATGACTTGTGAAAATGTAGACTCAGTGAAGATGTCGAGGGAAGGTGCCTTTCATCCCTCTCTGTACCCTGGTGCAGTGGAACAATTCTCTCTGTACCCTGGTGCAGTGGAACAATTCTCTCTGTACCCTGGTGCAGTGGAACAATTCTCTCTGTACCCTGGTGCAGTGGAACAATTCTTGTTCAGCCTCATAGTAGCATGATTCTGTTTCTGATTCTGGATAAATTAACTCCTGTAAATAGTGAAAGGACATTTAGATAACATTGTAAAGCTTTGTAAAACATTCACAGTGGGCTATGAGTTTTTCCAACTTGAGACCCTAAGGAGGATGAATGACCTGTCGAACTACAGCAACCTTGTACTTGTTCATATGAATTTGAGACTGCATAGCAGCGGAAGGTAAGAAGTAGGTGTAAGAGAAACATCTGAATTAAAACAAATATATATTTTTAAACCGCAGCACCCCCACACCCAAAATCTTCATGCGGCTATTTTTAATTACCAATATTTTCACATGACCCTCCCCTTGTACTGTTAAAACATGCACCACACACATCCAATAAGCAACACATAACGTTGGGATACGGATGTAACCTTGGTTACAGTGGAAGGCCTCTGTATAGAACATCCATCTCACTGATGGTTGATAAGTATCTCAATGTTCTCGGTACGCTCACTTATCTAGGTTGAGAGAGCGTTCCGTGTCCAGAACCACAGACGCCACTGATGGTGTGGACATAACATTGAGCCTGTAGTACCTCATGAAAGTCATGGGTGTTGCCCAATTTGCAGCAGCACAGATAGAGCCCAGGGAGGTTCCTTTGAACATGGACCATGAAGTGACCACAGCCCTGGTAAAGTGTGCTACCACACTGTCTGGAGTTGGTCTACCTGCTGCAGCGTATGATTTTGACACTGCATTGGTAATCCAAAATGCCAGTCTCTGCTTTGAGACAGCACGCCCTTTGGTGTTCTCCCCATAACACACAAATAGCTGTTCTATTTGATGAACATTTCTTGTTGCAGCAAGATAGGCACTCAATGCCCTAATTGGGCAAAGTGTATGCAACTCACGACTCTCCTGTGACAAGTGGGGAGGTGGGTGAAATGCTGCTATGATTAAGGGCTGGATGGCATATGATGATGAAAGCACTTTAGGTAAGAATGCTGTATTTTTCCCAAGCACTGCCATAAATCCATCTTCTGCTAAATTGAGGCATGAAGGATGTGTAGAAAACGCATGTTATTCTCCAATACGCTTGGCTGAAACAATGGCCAATACAAAGGCAGTCTTGACTGAGAGCTCACATAGTTTAAGTGAAGACCCTGGCTCAAGTGATCATAGGACAACATCTAACTCCCATGAGTGTACTGAAGGAGCCTTGGGAGCCGTAGCCTGTGGGCACCTTCCATGAATTGTGATACTAGAGTGTGTGCCCCTGGTGATGCACCCGTAATCTGGTCATGTCCCATACAGATGGCTGCCATATACACTTTCAATGTAGATGGGAACTTCCCTACAGCTATAAGCTCCTGGAGGAAAGTCAAAATGACAGAAATTGGGCAGGAAGATGGCGATTCTGCATGGTCGACACACCACTTCCTGTAAACTCATACAGCATTCCCTTTGGCCATCTGTGTGATAGGGTATCGACCCTGAGCGGGCCTGCTGGACCCTTTATGGAGAACCACATAGGACAATGGGTTGAGTCTTGCGATGCAAACAGAACGACGATGGCACTTCCGAATCGAGCTTCAGTACGTTGATGTGAACCATTTTCCATGGTGCTGATCATACTGGTTCAAAACCAACTCCGCATCACTGTAGGGAGGCCTCTGTGGTCAAAATCACCCATTTGTGAACTACGACTAGGAGAGCTCCACTGGGAGTTCGAAGTGCTAGGCTCCATGATTCTATTGCTCTCCATCAACTCATTGAAATTGTGAGATTTTCTGGTTTGTCCCTTCTGGGACATAGATTGTGACTCTTGTATCAGTGCTGTATTGGCCGCATGTGGAACAAGCCCAATGGTACAACATTGACTGCAGCAGCTAGGAGGCCAAGGAGCCTATGACTAGCACTGTCACCTGTTTTCTCAGTTTGAATGTTGAAAGACAATTTGCCAAAGATACCAGAGAGTGTTGCACACATGATTTCAATGTCCAATGTCAAGCCCAGGAAGTGATTTTTGAAATAGCCTAATCAAACATTGTGACTAGTTGTGTTTATGCCACACATAAAATGTAATACATTTTAAAAGTGAAATGACAAATATTTAGGCTTTATTGAAGTGCTCGGTTTTAGGTCGAGGAATAGCTGCTAGGATCGGAAAGAAAGCAGAACACGTGTTAAACTTTCCTGAATAACTGCCTGCTGGGTGCATAGGCCTATGTGGCACATAGGACAACTATGGAGAATGATGATTGGCAACAGACAGCACATCAGTATCAGAAGTAAAAGCCAGACTGGCCTGCTACTATGCCTTTCTATAATCTGTTGAGAGTACACCCACAACTGATCCAAACGTGTGAGTGAATGGAATGAAAATTCAAATAACAAGGCTTTTACGCCATTATTCAAATGACATTTTCAATGCAGTTTACAGAAAATGGTAATAAAAAATAGCTTTTTGTTTTGGTGTGTCTAGGTGTATGACTCGGTATCGGTTGCGGATGCTTAGAGAGAAAGATATACTTACGGTTGGCTCCGACCTGTCGTATTTCAGGGTCATATCACAAGTAAACATGCAGTCAGACTGGCCTGCTACTTTCTATAATCTGTAGAGAGTAGACTCACAACTGATTGGGCTATGAAGAGAGTAGAGGAAGATGGGTCAAGGATGAGGGATTCTACAAATGCTCCCGGTGAATAGTAGTCCTTTGCCAGTACAGAGTAATAGTTCCACGAATTAAATGTGCTTCAGTCAGGTTGGCTTTTTAGCGTTTATTGCCATGGTTATCAACTCTACCGCAGAAATGGAACTCAAATCACAGACAATAGGTGTTGTAGGGGAAGCTGCAGGGAAGCACTTCAGATTTTACTGCAGAGGATTACAGGGAGTGTTGAATGGTGGTGTCCCATCCTCCTAGGCTGTTGGCCTGGGGTAGATTCAGAAAGTAGTGGAATGGGGTGGTGGGTTTTTATTTGATAAGTGATGGATTAGTTGGCAGGGTAATTTCTTTCCCTTTTCCCTTTTGTATCACAAAGTGAAATATATTTACATTCATCTCCAGTTGGTGGCGGTAATGCACATTTAGGTTGCCAACCTACATATTCATATTCATTCCTTTACACTTGTGTGTATAAGGTAATTGTTGTGAAATTGTTAGGTTAGATTACTCGTTGGATATTACTGCATTGTCGAAACTAGAAGCACAAGCATTTCGCTACACTTGCATTAACATCTGCTAACCATGTGTATGTGACAAATAAAATTGGATTTGATTTGAAGAAGTGCTAGATCTGTTATATGTGCATTATTTCTATGCTTTTACTTTCGGGTTTTGTACACCAGCTTCAAACAGCTGAAAATACAATATTTTTGGTTATGGAAAATATATTTCACACCGGTTTAATGCCTGCTTGTTTTGTCTGAAATTTTAGCAACCAGGAAATGGCGGAACGATTTCTTTATAATGCATCTTTAAAAAACACAGAAGAAGAAGAACAGATGACCATTCCAAAGATTTGTATAACTAACCCAAGATAGACCACCAACTGGCGTTTCGAATGGGAACAAGCAAGAGCCAAGCACGATGTAGAGAGATCCTATTGGCGCGTTCTAGCATGTCGTTGCATATTTCCGTTAGAGAAGGCCTACTGTCAAGTGTGCGTGTGTAATAACTCAATTGGCCTTTGCACTCCTTCTCAACAACGCAATTAATTTGGCAAAGGGTAAAGTCTGTTCGTAACATATTCTAGTTCTGGGAACAGAAAACGGTATTGAGATCAAACGTTTCATCGATGTTAAACAAATTGCAGAATGTTGGCCAAACTCCATCAATGGGCTTCCTCTCATCACCATATTTGGTGGGAAGCGAAAACGCCAACCGGATGCTTCAGATTTATACATCCGGGGAAACTTCTGGCTTATTTTTCTATCTGTGACCGTTCACCTAGCGGCAGGATATTATTATACAGGAAATGCAAGTCTTTAGCATAGTATTTTCATAAGAGTGGCTTTAGGCACCAAACAATATAGTTATACACTATTATAACGTATCTAGCTATCTTTCCAATTATACTTTAGTTTACTAGCTGTGGCATACACCGTTAGCTACTTGAGTCTTCTAAAAATTCGAAGCTTTTAACTAGTTAAATTAGTTCGCTAAATCTAGCCTCTGGAACCGGGAAGGAGAGGACAAAACAACAAGGCACTGGACTGGTACAAGAAGGATCATACCCCTTTATTTTATAAATCAATTATCACACCACTTCTCCCTAGATAGCTAATTAGATATGTTTTACATCCGATTATTGATATTGTTCTGATCAGTAGATCGGACAGTCAGTGATGATCAACCTGACAATAAAGTACCGTAGTTTTAAGATCGCTAGCTAGCTAACGTTAAAATATATTGGCTAAGATTACAGCTAGCTAATGTTAGCGTAGCTATCAATCCGTGGTAAATCAAATTCGTGTTTGTTATTGTCTTAGCGCACCCGGCTAGCGAGCTAACGTGAACTTATCAGGCCAAGTAAACTAACTAACTTTAGCTAGCTGAGTTTTACATAACAGTTTTGTCCACCAGACCGAATGTTTTTTTACGTGTTTTCGCTATTTGCTAGCAGGGAACGCTAAATAGCTATTTGTGTTGTATTTACAGGCACCATTGATCGTAAAACTATTATACCGTGAAAGTGTGTTTGTTTATTTCAACAGCTTGCAACTGCATCCCGCAATTCTGGGCGTTCCTGTATTGTGGGCTTTCCCCGCCATGGGGTGATGGCTAGTTCGCGACACCGTTAGCTATCGCCTGTTGTGTACAGTCGGGGGGGTTACTGTCTACCGGTTGCTAGCGCGATAGGATGGGGCTACATGGTGTGTATGCTAGCTAGCACACGGTGTCGTTCCCGCCAGCTGTGTACCGGACTAGCTGGCACACTTTAACACACGTTACCTGCGGGAAAACAGTGCCCGACAGACGGGGACGAATGACACTGTCTGCCGGTGTGCGGCTAGCTAGATACCATTGTCGCCCCGGCCCTTCTATGGGCTTTATCGGCTACTGACATCCAACGTTATTGTGCATTAACGCCACGTACTGTACTGGAGCGCCTCTGCTAATGTACCAATAGAAGTATAAAGAGAGGTTCCTGCAAAACGCTGAAATGCAGGCCGCAATTCCACCCTTGTTTATTTGGTCTGGTATTGGAATCATTTGTTATTATGCAATTGATGAATTGATGTATGAGATTTGCCTCTTCCACTCCCCAGGCTGAACTTCCCAGCTTTCTGGCTCTACTCATCCCATTCTCCAGACAGACAGTGAGGCAGGATGTTGGGTCTGTGGTGCATGGGTGCCCGACTGGGCGTTCTCACTCTGGCGCTGTGCTGTACACTGGCTCCCTTACCTGCACACGCGTACATCTATGCTGTGAGTCCTCATGATTGTTGAACTGTGTGATCAAGTTTGTTGTGGATTTACACGTGATCTCAGTGTACTGGCATTGATTTGAACACTTGTGTCTCTGTCTGGTAGCATTACAGCAATATGACCAACATGTTGTTTGAGGACCTGCCTGCCTTTTTTGGATCATCACTACCCAAAGAAGGACTTATGGTGAGTAGTGAGTAAGGTTTAATATCAAACTACTCAATACCAAAATGATACCATGGAAAAAGAAGGCATATTAGCCAAAGTAACAGAATGGCACTTGATCCAGACAGAAACTCCGCTACTGCTCTATTCAATCGTTAGGCATCTTTAGAGTTCAATATCATTACACTTTAAATTTTTGGGTCAACTTTTTCAGAGACAGCGTGTATTCAGACTAGAGGTCGACAAATTAATCGGAATGGCCGATTAATTAGGGCCGATTTTAAAGTTTTCATAACAATCGGTAATCTGCATTTTTGGACACCGATCGTGGCCGATTACATTGCACTCCACGAGGAGACTGCGTGGCAGGCTGACCACCTGTTATGCGAGTGCAGCAAGAAGCCAAGGTAAGGCGCTAGCTAGCATTAAATGTATCTTGTAAAAAACAATCAATCTAAACATAATCACTAGTTAACTACACATGGTTGATGATATTACTAGTTTATCTAGCTTGTCCTGCATTGCATATAATCGATGCGGTGCCTGTTAATCATTGAATCCTACTTCGCCAAACTGATGATTTAACAAGCGCATTCGCAAAAAAAGCACTGTCGTTGCACCAATGTATACCTAACCATAAACATCAACGCCTTTCTTAAAATCAATACACTAGTATATATTTTTAAACCTGCATATTTAGTTAATATTGCCTGCTAACATGAATTTCTTCTAACTAGGGAAATTGTGTCACTTCTTGCTTTCTGTGCAACAGAGTCATGGTATATGCAGCAGTTTGGGCCGCCTGGCTCTTTGCGAACTGTATGAAGACTTTTTCTTCCTAACAAAGACAGCCAACTTCGCCAAACGGGCGACGATTTAACAAAAGCGCATTTGTGAAAAAGCACAATCGTTGCACGAATGTACCTAACCATAAACATCAATGCTTTTCTTAAAATCAATACACAGAAGTATATTTTTTAAACCTGCATATTTAGTTAAAATAAATTCATGTTAGCAGGCAATATTAAACTAGGGAAATTGTCACTTCTCTTGCGTTCATTGCACTCAGAGTCAGGGTATATGCAACAGTTTGGGCCACCTGGCTCGTTGTGAACTAATTTGCCAGAATTTTATGACATAACATTGAAGGTTGTGCAATGTAACAGCAATATTTAGACTTAAGGATGCCACCCGTTAGATAAAATACGGAACGGTTCTGTATTTCACTGAAAGAATAAACATTTTGTTTTCTAAATGATAGTTTCCGGATTTGACCATATTAATGACCTAAGGCGAGTACTTCTGTGTGTTATTATATTATAATTAAGTCTATGATTTGATAGAGCAGAATGACTGAGTGGTGGTAGGCAACAGCAGGCTCGTAAGCATTAATTCAAACAGCACTTTACTGCATTTGCCAGCAGCTCTTCCCAATGCTTCAAGCATTGCATTGTTTATGACTTCAAGCCTATCAACTCCTGAGATTAGGCTGGCAATACTAAAGTACCTATTAGAACATCCATTAGTCAAAAGGTATATGAAATACAAAGGGTATAGAGAGAAATAGTCCTATAAGAACTACAATCTAAAACTTCTTACCTGGGAATATTGAAGACTCGTGTTAAAAGGAACCACCAGCATATGTTCTCATGTTCTGAGCAAGGAACTTAATCATTAGCTTTTTAACATGGCACATATTACACTTTTACTTTCTTCTCCAACACTTTGTTTTTGCATTATTTAAACCAAATTGAACATGTTTCATTATTTATTTGAGACTAAATTGATTTTATTGATGTATTATATTAAGTTAAAATAAGTGTTCATTCAGTATTGTTGTAATTGTCATTATTACAAATAAATATATTTTTTGGCCCTCCAGTAATCGGTATCGGCGTTAAAATCATAATCGGTCGACCTCTAATTCAGATCCCTTGACATTTTCCACATTTTGTTACATTACAGCCTTATTCTAAAATTGATTAAATACGAAAAAATCCTCACCAATCTACACACACTGCCCCATATTGACAATGTGAAAACATTATTTATTTTTTTTGCAAATGTATAAAAAATAAAAACAGAAGTACCTTATTTATATAAGTGTTCAGACCCTTTGCTATGAAACTCAAAATTGAGCTCAGGTGCATCCTGTTTTCATTGATCATCCTTGACATGTTTCTTCAACTTGAATTGTAGTCCACCTGTGGTAGATTTAATTGATTGGACATGATTTGGAAAGGCACACACTTGTCTATATAAGGTCCCACAGTTGACACTGCATGTCAGAGCAAAAACCAAGCCATGAGGTGGAAGGAATTTTCCGTAGAGCTCCGAGACAGGATTATGTCAAGACACAGATCTTGGGAAGGGTACCAAAACATTTCTGCAGCATTGATGGTCCCCAAGAACACAGTGGCCTCCATTATTCTTAAATGGAAGGAGTTTGAAACCACTAAGACTCTTCCTAGAACTGGCTGCCTGGCCAAACTGAACAATCGGGATCGGGGGTAACCTTGGTCAGGGAGGTAACCAACAACCCTGAATATCCTTGAGGGACCCAACCAGAGCCCGGACCTGTCAGGTTGGACGCTCCCCATCCAAACTTCTGACTTCAACTGTATATAAATGTGATATTTCAGTACATTTTTGTCATACTTTTTCGAAAATGTATAAAAACCTGTTTTTGCTTTGTCATTATGGGGTATTGTATGTAGATTGCTTGGGGGAAGAAACAATTTATTAATTTTAGGCTGTAATGTAACAAAATGTGGAAAAAATCAGAGGGTCTGAATACTTTCCGTATGCACTGTATGCATTAATGAATCAATTATACAGTCATACAATCAATTAGAGTTTTTTTTTTTACTAACCATACTACATAACATAATGGTGTTCATTTATTTGAATGGTAAATGTCTTTGGAAAACTGAAATGTAGCCTAGGCCTATTACTTATTCATATTTTTTGTTGTTTACTCTTATTTTACCAAGTGAATGCATATTCAATAGCAGTGTGTGTATGCATTCAGTTATTGGGCTTGTTTTGCCTTATTTCATGGAACCATATGGGATTTGTTTTATTTTACTGCAGTTTAAGTGACACCCGGCCCAGAAAAATAATTTCCATATATGGCCAAATAGAGAAGTCAGATTAGACATTTCCTAATCAGGCACTTTAGTCAACACCTTTGTTCACAAAACAGCCAATGAATTATTCAAATAAGGCCAGTTTTTTTCATTTTTTCATCGCTCAGCCACAGATCCTAATGTTTTATATTCATCCCAATGTCTCCCTGTGCACCCTGAGTGCTAGTGTGCATGTGATGTTGGTCTATGTAAACCAAATGTAACCTGGATATAGCCGGTCCGTGAATCGGCGTATACAAACATGAGTGGATTACCTTGAAAACAGAGGTCAGGCATTTTAGAGTCAGTCTCCAGTTCTTATTATACCTCAGTGATTCATACACTCGTTGAGGAAATAGATAATCTTTCGGAGAGACCAATTTTAAGTGAATGGCACAAACTTTATTCAATCATCTTTTAAATCAACATATTTTGCATTATGGTTAGCATATCACTAAGTACTAGGGTAGATAATTGATATTCGCTTCAGCTGTAAGCTAGCAAGGAAAGTTAGTTTACAACGCTGGAAGCTACTGGTATCTTCTTGCATTGTCAAGTGTTCTAACCATTATGGATGTTGTTTTGCGAACAGTTTTTACATACCGTGTCGCATTATTCAAGTGTGTTAACTTCTGTGCAGTATGAGTGGGGAGCTAACATATGATGCAGCCTTCCCACTGCAGGAGCAGGCACGGTATAAAGGTTTCTACACACTTAATGTGCGTAGAGTTGTGCGTACGCTGGGTGGAGTCATGCATCCTTTGTTACATGATATCTCATCAGTCCATACTCCCAAATAGCATCATTCACAAGGGGGTGACAGATGTGTTCTTGTTGTCTTCTCATTTTGATGTGAAAGCAAAATAAGAGTCTCTTGTCTCCTTTTCTTCCCTTGCTAGCAAGTTGGCTAAACATTGCAAGCTAGCTAGCCTTTTAGCATCCCACATCGCCATGTGGAATAATATAAGGAACTAATATGCCCCGGCCACTATTCTTAAACTTTCCGGTGTGACTTAAAACACTATTCCTACTTTGATATGCTTCTCAATGTCTTCACTCCCATATCAGCTAAAGATAGAATGTCCACATTTTTTGTTATGGTTTCATACCAGCTGTATTTCTGTATTTTTAAAGTTATATATCTTAAACTTGATTGCTAACATGCAAAATATTTTGGGACTATGGCAACAATTCATTAATGAAAGAAATTCCAAAAGATTTTCTTTTAAGGGGGACGTCGGCTTCGCTCAACAGACTTGATCCGTGAGACACATTTCACAGAAGTACCGAAAGTAAACACAAATTCTAGTATATTTACATTTGAGTCATTTAGCAGATGCTCTTATCCAGAGCGACTTGGTACATTCATCTTAAGATAGCTAGGTGGGACCACCACATCTCACAGTTACAGTAAGTACATTTGTCCTCAATTTAAAGTGGAAGTGTTAGTTCACAAAAGGCTTTTTTTCCCCTTGTTTTTTTGTGAGGGTCAGGGTGGGAAGAGGGGTGCTGTGAGATTGTTTAACATAGGGTTTCAGATTTCTTTTGGAAGATGGGCAGGGATGGGCTGTTCTAGCTTCAGGAGGAAGCTGGTTCCACCATTGGGATGCCAGGACAGGGAAGAGCTTGGACTGGGCTGAGTGGGAGCTACCCTCTCGTAGGGGTGGGAGGCCCAAGAGACCTAAGGTGGCAGAACGGAGTGCTCGGGTTGGGGTGTAGTACCGAACCGTTTTCATTTTCTAGTATCGAAAAAGTACAGATGTTTCCGTATACCATGCAACACTAATGTGAGAGAAGGGTAATGGAAGAGTGAATACAGGAGCAACATGTCCTTTGATCCATTGCAAACATCAGCTGAAACATCCTTTCTCTCTCTTCAAGGGTGTGTTAGTAGAGTCACGACCACTCAACGGCTGCACTCCGATAGAACCTCCACCACCACTGCCCACATCTAGTGATCCCAACACGACCACTACTAAGTACATAGTCCTCATCCGACGCTATGACTGCAATTTTGATATCAAGGTTGGTATGTGTAGCTATGCTGTTGGGTTGCTTAGGATATAAGGTGTTGCAATTACATTTGAATTCAACAGATTATGTATTGCAACATATTCAGTGTAAAATCACACTGCGCCTAGTGTTTTCAATTGTTACAATGTAAATTATGGTTTTGTTTTCAACGCAGGTGCTGCATGCACAGCAAGCTGGATTCAGTGCAGCCATTGTTCACAACATGTACTCAGAGACTCTACTCAACATGAACTACAGCAATGGTGAGGATCCTACAATCATCACCTTCTCTAAGCTGCCTATATCCATTTCTTACAGAATCAGTTCAGTTAGTACAACGTTTACTTAACCAGGTTGCCTCTCTCTCCTCAAAATCTCAAGTAGTCTTTATTAACCAGTATCATCCTAATAATTAAATACATTGGTAATACTGAGTGGCAGTGCTCCCCTTTTTGTTTGTTTGTGTGTAGAAACTATTGCAGAGGAGATTGAGATCCCCTCCGTATTCACCAGCTACTACGCCTCCCAAATTCTAAGGACTTTCATCATTCCTGAACATGGGTGAGTACCATTGTGACGTTTTTTTATTTTTGTCAAGCTCAACTTCCATGACAAGCTTTTAATTGGTTATTTATTTGTTCATTTCTACCCCTAGTCACAATGTTAGATGGAGGTATGACTTAACTGTCTGTTGAGGGGTTATGATTGCTAATGTAACCATTCAACAAATATTTTTTGGGATATTTGTTCATGGTCTTGCACCATTGTGAAGACCGGACTTTATTGATCAGAGTTGCGCTGAGATTCAGTCATATTCTTCACATCTTTGCACTCATCATGTCAACCCTGCTGAGGGTCTCAAATCAAATGTATATTTGTCACGTGCTTCGTAAACAACAGGTGTGGACTGACAGTTAAATGCTTACTTACGGCCCGTCCCAACAATACAGAGAAAAATAAAATAGAGAAATAATAGAAAAGTAAAACACGTAATAATAAAAGTAATAGTAGATACACAATGAGTAACGATAACTTGACATTATACAAGGAGTACCAGTGCCGAATCGATGTGCAAGGGTACGAGGTAATTGAGGTAGATATGTACATATAACTAGGAATAAAGTGCGATTGGATGGTCCTATGTGGACGTCATCACTATGTTGGAGGTGGTGTTGAGTCTGGCACTGCTGTCCCTCTTAGTCGTACAGATTTGTGATCCGGAGGTGGTCGCTTTTCTGAACAATGCCCCCATACTAATGCGGATGGTGCTGTATTTGGTATGCAGGGCCTATGTGATCCTCAAGCCGGAGTTTGCCTTCCCACTCTCATACTATCTCATCCCCTTCACTGGAATAGTGGGCATGATCATCCTTGTGATGGTTGTCATCCTGGTAAGTGCCTTTAGGAAACAGAAACAGACTCATTTTGCTATGAATGGGGAGTTGATTTCACAATTGAATAGTTAAATATTCATTTCATACATCCTAAATCAATGGAATGCAATAATTGTATTCGCATATTAAAAGCACTGTGACTCTCAATCCTTAGATTTTGGTGTGGTCTGTGTCTCGTCTTGGTTTAGATTGTGCGCTGTGTGCAGTACAGGAAAAGGATGAGGAAATATAGGCTGACTAAGGAACAGCTGAAGAAGATCCCCATTCACAAGTTCACTAAAGGTAACGAGAGAGTCCCTCCACACATTCAAATGAGAATCTGTCACCCGTGTAACTAGTCAAAGACATTGCAAAACACTTTGTGAAACAGCAGTACAGTATTTCTTCTCTGGAATGTTGAGAAACCTGATTAACAAGAAGGGTAATCTGATTGTCTGCTCCTGTTATTATTACATTACAATGCATTGTATTTCCACCTGTCACATGTCAATCTTATTTGTATTCTAGGTGATGAATATGATGTTTGTGCTATTTGTCTGGATGAGTATGAAGAGGGTGACAGACTGCGAGTTTTGCCTTGCTCACACGGTAATTGCAAGTGATCACATTTGGCCCTGTCTCACTCAGAAGTTGTTCTCACAGGTCCAAGGCCATATGGTAACTGTTTTTATTTCTGTCATCTCTTCAGCGTACCACAGCAAGTGTGTGGACCCCTGGCTTACAGGGACTAAGAAAACTTGCCCCGTGTGTAAACAACGCGTAACCCGACCTAATCCAGAGTATTCTGAGTCCGAGTCTGAGGATGATGGGGCATCTCGTGCAGATGAAGAGGGGGCAGAGGGTGAAGCTGACACCGAGCGCACCCCTCTGCTCCGCCCCTCCAACCCAGGCTCCCCTTCTGGCAACCCAGGGGCCTACTCTGCCACTGTTACCACGGTAACCACCGCCCAGTGCCTAGGCTCCCCTGGGCACAGCGACTCGCCCATCCTGGAGTACGAGGGATACTACTCCCCTCAGGGGGAGTCAGACTCTGATACCGAGGAAGAGGGGATGGACTCCCATCCCTCAGATGATGACACTGCCCAGCTCATTGTTAGGGGTGCAGTGGGGGTCTGAAAGCCTGGAGGGAGTTGAGATAAAATTACTTTGTGTTAGCTCAATAGGGTCAGGCTTGTCCCCGCAGGGTGTTTTTAAATGGTTTATGGAGTTGTGGCTATGGAGTTGTCTCAGCCATAGACTTTCTAGAACACTATTGTCACTTTGGTTACGTTGAACAGATTTACATATATTTTCCAACTTAGACTCAATGTTGCTAGCTCTAAGATGTTAATATTTAGCCAAGATTCTGTTATGTTTTAGCAGTTCTGTCTTCAACATGAGGCACTCATTGATAAGTACAGTAAATCAGTTCAAACATTTAGCTTTGAGTCTTTGCCAGTGAACTATAACCCCGCCACCCATCCCTAAAACTTAAGATTTGCACAAAATGAATCAACTGACAGGTAGTCTCAATCTTAACTAGCAGTATTTAGTTGAATACATTTTTTCAATGCACTACTTGACAATTGACATACCCCAAATTCTTATTTTCAATTAACATATTGTACAAGGAGATAACCCACCTGAGATTATTTTTGTAGTTATTGAGTAGACTCAAGTCATCCACCAGTTGTTCTTCATATTTCTTCAACATTTTTATTCTAGTATTACATTGTTATTGCATTGTTGGGTTTTGATTTTGAAAGAAAGGCATGTCAATGTACTTGTGCATGTGACATTAAAACTTAAAACTTGAGTTGAAAGGAAACTACAGTGCTGCAGTCTCATTAATAAGATCTCTTCCCCATGCTAGTAGTATACCTGTATGCATCTCTGTAACTGGTTTCTGTCATTATATTGGTTAAGTGGGAGTATAGTTTACTCTATGGGGTGTTTCTCTGTCTGATGGGTTTATGGAGTTTTTGGACTGTTAATTTGTTATGCAACATTGACCAGTAATCGGGGCATGCCAAAGGAGATTGTTTATTTTTTACTTCACTGTAATACATTTTTATTATCCAGCATTGTTTCTTTGAACTTCTTTTACTCCTTTTAAAAGTTCAGAATTTGTCCAGTTTGATTTTATTTCAGCCTCTTCTATGATAGATCGTTCAGAGTTCTTCATGATGTTGTAATGTTTGTTTATTTTTCTTTCTGTTTTTGTTTTTGACATAACTGGTGATATGGTCCGTCTAAAAGAGATTCCATCTGCTCTCTGAAGAAGTTGAACAAACTCAGGAATAGGAACATATTCACTCTGTATGGCAATTACATTTCAGAATTCTTCATGGATATTCTTGTTTTATTTTCATACAGAATGAACATATTACACCATAGAATATAGCAAACCATCGGCACAATTCTTTCCAGTTTTGTCAGTCTCCTCACATCAGCCTTTGTCTACCTGTAGAAGTACAGATTTATTGTTAGGAGAATAGTGTGTATCTTAAGGGACTTACTCATGTAACAGTGTTTTTTTTTCTTCCTGTGTAGCCTTTTATACACAGTACACACTTTAGGAACAAGGTAGGCAACCATGTATATGATCATATGTCCATGCATCAAAATACACTCTGTTTAGATATTTTTTTCCCCCTGAAAATAGCAGGAGAAGGGTGATGCCAGTACTTACACATTGTAAACATATTCACGTTGGTCTCCACCTTGGCTGTGAATCTATTGCTTTCTGTATGCAATTCCTTGATTGTCTGTGTACATTGCGTATTCTAGTATTCCTAGGATGGCAATTATTTGTTGACAAATTATATGTTGACATCTCCCTTATGACATGATGTATGATTTAGCTTTTGAATAGAATGTGCCTAATTTCAGTCAGAATGTATCTTTATTGCTGATAAATGATCAATGTTCATATACCACAATTTAATTTGTAGATGTATTTTTTTAAACGTTTTGGAAATCAAATGAAAGACTTACGTCAAAGTACTTTTTAAGCACAAGCAAAACGCTAGTAACAATAGTAATGGAACTGGCTATAAGCTTCTGTGGGCTCATGCCATTGGGACCAAGTTTGAAGTGTTATGTAACTCTTTCATTTATTATGTCATTGTCGGTTAATCCTTGACTGCTGCATTTCCATAACCTCCTCTCTCACTGCTGAAGATTTATATAGTCTTGTGACATTTTATGTTGGTCCCATAAAAATAAATGACATATTTTGGGCTTCTGTTTAAAGTCTAGAGTTTTTATCAGCCAGGAATCAACTTCCTATTGACATTAGTTAGAATACTGTAAATTAACTTAAATATCCCTTCTCCCTCCACCAAAATACCATGATTAGTGGGAATGGTGTCTTTCCTGGCTGTGTTTGAAAGTGATGAACAATTGTCATAAGATTCACAACAGTCGTTGAAATCAGAATAATTCTAAAAATAGGCAATTTATTTGATGATACATGTTCTAAATCATTACCAACTACAAACCTAGTGGCTCATACTGTACCATAACTGAATGACAGCATGAATTTGCTTCTAGCCCCTTGTAGTTTACCAGCCCTGCAGTTCAATTGGTTGAATTGAACTGAGCCATGAATGGTTATGGTCAATGGATTGGACCAGTCACCACGCCTCTCTCATTTCTATTCTACGTCGAAGGGACACAGGCTCATTTATAAGCAAATACCTCAGAGTACAGTGATTAGGCTAATTAACATTGAGCATAGCTCAACGAGTCTGGCTACGATATGTTCCCTGACTGTTTTCATTTCAATAAGGCTCTCTCCCACACACTTTGTTTAAACTCCATTTATGAAAGACATTCAGCTAGTAAACAGTCATCACACAAATCAGTTGTCAAACACTTTCTAAAGGGCAAGTACACATCACCCCTGTGAAAGCATATACAGTGGGGCAACAAAGTATTTAGTCAGCCACCAATTGTGCAAGTTCTCCCACTTAAAAAGACGAGAGAGGCCTGTAATTTTCATCATAGGTAAACTTCAACTATGACAGACAAAATGAGAAAAAAAATCCAGAAAATCACATTGTAGGATTTTGAATGAATTTATTTGCAAATTATGGTGGAAAATAAGTATTTGGTCAAAAACAAAAGTTTATCTCAATACTTTGTTATATACCCTTCATTGGCAATGACAGAGGTCAAAGGTTTTCTGTAAGTCTTCACAAGGTTTTCACACACTGTTGCTGGTATTTTGGCCCATTCCTCCATGCAGATCTCCTCTAGAGCAGTGATGTTTTGGGGCTGTTGCTGGGCCACACGGACTTTCAACTCCCTCCAAAGATTTTCTATGGGATTGAGATCTGGAGACTGGCTAGGCCACTCCAGGACCTTGAAATGCTTCTTACGAAGCCACTCCTTCGTTTGTTCGTGTGTTTGGGATCATTGTCATGCTGAAAGACCCAGCCACGTTTCATCTTCAATGCCCTTGCTGATGGAAGGAGGTTTTCACTCAAAATCTCACGATACATGGCCCCATTCATACTTTCCTTTACACGGACCAGTTGTCCTGGTCCCTTTGCAGAAAAACAGCCCCAATGCATGATGTTTCCACCCCCATGTTTCACAGTAGGTATGGTGTTCTTTGGATGCAACTCAGCATTTTTTGTCCTCCAAACACGACGAGTTGAGTTTTTACCAAAAAGTTATATTTTGGTTTCATCTGACCATATGACATTCTCCCAATCTTCTTCTGGATCATCCAAATGCTCTCTAACAAACTTCAGAAGGGCCTGGACATGTACTGGCTTAAGCAGCGGGACACGTCTGGCACTGCAGGATTTGAGTCCCTGGCGGCGTAGTGTGTTGCTGATGGTAGGCTTTGTTACTTTGGTCCCAGCTCTCTGCAGGTCATTCACTAGGTCCCCCCGTGTGGTTCTGGGATTTTTGCTCACCGTTCTTGTGATCATTTTGACCTCACGGGGTGAGATCTTGCGTGGAGCCCCAGATCGAGGGAGATTATCAGTGGTCTTGTATGTCTTCCATTTCCTAATAATTGCTCCCACAGTTGATTTCTTCAAACCAAGCTGGGACAGGTGTCTTTTATACTGATAACAAGTTCAAACAGGTGCCATTAATACAGGTAACGAGTGGAGGACAGAGGAGCCTCTTAAAGAAGTTACAGGTCTGTGAGAGCCAGAAATCTTGCTTCTTTGTAGGTGACCAAATACTTATTTTCCACCATAATTTGCAAATAAATTCATTAAAAATCCTCAATGTGATTTTCTGGATTTTTTTTCTAATTTTGTTTAAGTGTACCTATGATGACAGTTACAGGCCTCTCTCATCTTTTTAAGTGGGACAACTTGGTGGCTGACTAAATACTTTTTTGCCCCACTGTATATAACCTCAAATGATCTAAAACCTTCAATGTTCATTACACCTGATACAACATAGCTGATATTTCTTACTGTCTGTTGTGGGAAAGGATGCCTGGATCAAATCAAATCAAATCAAATTTTATTTGTCACATACACATGGTTAGCAGATGTTAATGCGAGTGTAGCGAAATGCTTGTGCTTCTAGTTCCGACAATGCAGTAATAACGAGCAAGTAATCTAACTAACAATTCCAAAAAAAACTACTGTCTTATACACAGTGTAAGGGGATAAAGAATATGTACATAAGGATATATGAATGAGTGATGGTACCGAGCAGCATAGGCAAGATACAGTAGATGATATCGAGTACAGTATATACATATGAGATAAGTATGTAAACCAAGTGGCATAGTTAAAGTGGCTAGTGATACATGTATTACATAAGGATGCAGTCGATGATATAGAGTACAGTATCAACGTATGCATATGAGATGAACAATGTAGGGTAAGTAACATTATATAAGGTAGCATTGTTTAAAGTGGCTAGTGATATATTTACATCATTTCCCATCAATTCCCATGATTAAAGTGGCTGGAGTAGAGTCAGTGTCATTGACAGTGTGTTGGCAGTAGCCACTCAATGTTAGTGGTGGCTGTTTAACAGTCTGATGGCCTTGAGATAGAAGCTGTTTTTCAGTCTCTCGGTCCCAGCTTTGATGCACCTGTACTGACCTCGCCTTCTGGATGACAGCGGGGTGAACAGGCAGTGGCTCGGGTGGTTGATGTCCTTGATGATCTTTATGGCCTTCCTGTAGCATCGGGTGGTGTAGGTGTCCTGGAGGGCAGGTAGTTTGCCCCCGGTGATGCGTTGTGCAGACCTCACTACCCTCTGGAGAGCCTTACGGTTGAGGGCGGTGCAGTTGCCATACCAGGCGGTGATACAGCCCGCCAGGATGCTCTCGATTGTGCATCTGTAGAAGTTTGTGAGTGCTTTTGGTGACAAGCCGAATTTCTTCAGCCTCCTGAGGTTGAAGAGGCGCTGCTGCGCCTTCCTCACGATGCTGTCTGTGTGAGTGGACCAATTCAGTTTGTCTGTGATGTGTATGCCGAGGAACTTAAAACTTGCTACCCTCTCCACTACTGTTCCATCGATGTGGATGGGGGGTGTTCCCTCTGCTGTTTCCTGAAGTCCACAATCATCTCCTTAGTTTTGTTGACGTTGAGTGTGAGGTTATTTTCCTGACACCACACTCCGAGGGCCCTCACCTCCTCCCTGTAGGCCGTCTCGTCGTTGTTGGTAATCAAGCCTACCACTGTTGTGTCGTCCGCAAACTTGATGATTGAGTTGGAGGCGTGCATGGCCACGCAGTCGTGGGTGAACAGGGAGTACAGGAGGGGGCTCAGAACGCACCCTTGTGGGGCCCCAGTGTTGAGGATCAGCGGGGAGGAGATGTTGTTGCCTACCCTCACCACCTGGGGGCGGCCCGTCAGGAAGTCCAGTACCCAGTTGCACAGGGCGGGGTCGAGACCCAGGGTCTCGAGCTTGATGACGAGCTTGGAGGGTACTATGGTGTTGAATGCCGAGCTGTAGTCGATGAACAGCATTCTCACATAGGTATTCCTCTTGTCCAGATGGGTTAGGGCAGTGTGCAGTGTGGTTGAGATTGCATCGTCTGTGGACCTATTTGGGCGGTAAGCAAATTGGAGTGGGTCAAGGGTGTCAGGTAGGGTGGAGGTGATATGGTCCTTGACTAGTCTCTCAAAGCACTTCATGATGACGGATGTGAGTGCTACGGGGCGGTAGTCGTTTAGCTCAGTTACCTTAGCTTTCTTGGGAACAGGAACAATGGTGGCCCTCTTGAAGCATGTGGGATCATCACCTTCCCCCTCTCCTGTGTCTCCCGCTTACTACTCTAATTGATATCATCTTTTTTGCTTGTTTCCAAAGAGTTCCCTTAAAAACTGGACAGGGAGGAACGTGACCAAATGTATTTGCCTTTGTGCTGAATAAAAATAGGTTAGCTACAGGAACATCACGGTTTTAGGGGACCCTTTGTTCCATTTAAAGCTGAAATAAACACTTGTACTGTAATTCATGTATAATACAAATGATGGTTTCAGACTGTTTGTATTGTGTTTTCCTGTCCATCATCGGTTTCGTCAAATTACTATTTTGTACTACAAATTAATTTCATGTCTCTTAAGCAGCCAGATGTCAATGACGAGTCAGGGGATGTTCGTATATTATCATCATACAAGGATGTATGGTCTAACGTGGATCAGGGAGTTGAACCCACTCCTGTCTGGTCGCACATCCTCTGGGACTTCCTGGATCACCAGCATAATAAGTTCAGGGGCAAGACTAAGAGCCAAAAGGATGTGTCATACCATTGAATGACAAAGGTGAGTACTGGACTGTATGTGCTCTAGCCAACTCGTCTATTGTTGTTGTCATGCCATGTGTGTCATGCTAATGATAGAGGAGTTGGCTACAGCACACAGTATTGGACCAGACAGGATCATGTAGCCTGGTGGTCCCAGCCCTGTGATCTGAGTCACACGCACACCACCTGTCAGGTGGATGGTTTATCTTGGAAAATAATAAATGCTCAATAACAAGGATGTAAACAAATTTGTGCACACAATTTGAGAGAAATAAGCATTTGTGCTCATGTAACATTTCTGGGATCTTTTATTTCAGCTCATGAAACATGTGGCCAACACTTTACATGTTGTGTTTTATTTTTGTTCAGTGTATATTTATGAAAACTACCCCTTTATGATTCATATTTTTGTGCAATTATTAACGTCCCCTGAAATTCATATGTTGCCTTTGAAGCGTTCAACCTATATATGTGTAATTAAATGGATATAAGAACTTTGTGAAGTTTGTAAAAGTTATTTTTATTATACGTTTTATTGTTCTTTTTTTCTGTGTGTTTGGCTATATGCTTATCTAAATATGCAGTTTGAACGTGTAATCCAACTTCCGGAAAATGTGTTTCCTGTCTAACGGCGTCGCCATTAAGAGACCACGCAGCATTGCTAAAATAACGTGATTTATTAACAGGTAATTTACCCCTTATAAAGTTTCATTTCATGCTGTCACGAGATGTATGCTAAAGCTGATGTTATGTAAAGAAAGTAACAGCATATGTTTTGTAGCACGTAAAATACAACGGCCTAGTAAAAATACCGACCTTGCTTTGTTTGCGTCTACCGGTACTAGCTAGCTTCTTCCAACTAACGCGGCTAGTTCGATAGCTAAATTACAGTGCTGGGGACGCTAGCTAAGCTAACTTTAGCTTGCTACTATGAACATGTAAACTAAGCTAGCAGTAAAATGGAAGTACCTAATTAAACTACGACTAGCCTACCACGAAGAAAGAAGTAGCTAGCTTCACTTGTTAACCTACTTCGAAAAACAGATATTCAAGCTAGCTAGTTAACGTTAGCTACATAAACGGCTAGCTAGCTACTTGACATGCCATGTAAGATGTTGGTTAGCTAACTGGTCATGTGACTCCCAGTAGCATAACTCAATCAGGAGGCACATGCTTTGCTACACACATTTGGCTAAGGACAACGTAATGTTGGTGTTTAACAAATTATGATGATTATATTAGCTTGATTACTGTGGCCCGTTCGATTTAATTTGTTTGCTGCCGTTAGCTACTTACCATTTTAATGTTTATGCTATTTGTCTACAGACCTACATTTTTAGGGTGATGGCGGACAGTGATGATGAATATGATCGCAGAAGGAGAGACAAGTTTCGTCGTGAGAGGAGCGACAACTATGACCGCTCCCGAGAGAGAGAGGAAAGGCGTAGGGATGACTGGAATGACAGGTGAGGAAGAGGGAATATACTTGTATAAAATAAAAGAGAAAAATGGCACATTGGAAGCAACTTTTGAAATTACTTTTGAACAATTCCAATCCATGTCGTACATACATGGTGTTTCACATGTATCTTTTTGTTCTTTCCGTTTACTGGCGCCCATCTGCAAGGGAGTGGGACAGGGGCAGGGAGCGGCGTAGCCGGGGGGAGTATCGGGACTACGAGAGAGGTCGCAGGGAGAGGTTCTCCCCACCCAGGCACGACATGAGTCCCCAACAGAAACGCATGAGAAGAGATTGGTGAGAATCACATTTATCTACACTACCTACATTGCTGTACACAATGTTTGAGTTAATCTTCCCTCTGTTTTGATCAGGGATGACCATGGAGGAGATCCCTACCATGGTGGGTATGACTTGGGCTACGGTGGTGGCGGAGGCCCCAGCTACGCCCCTCCACAGCCTTGGGGTCACCCTGACCTTCATCTCATGCAGCCTCACCATGGCATACCCATCCAGGCAAGGTGAGGAGGGTAGACTGGGCACAACCAACCTGTTCATGCAGACTTTGTCATCTGTGGAAAGCAGATGACAATAAAATGGCACCATGTCCTTGACTGGAGCTGTGACTGTTCCACCCAATAGATTAGCTTGCCCTTAGTCAGTTTCTAAGTAACTGGTTATCTCACACTTTTTAACCTTGTCATTTGTCTACAAAGGCTAGGAAACATCCATGATATGGATCTGGGCCTGCCACCTCCGGTGATGAAGAGCTTTAAGGAGTTCCTTCTGTCCCTGGATGACTCTGTGGATGAGACCGAGGCAGTCAAACGTTATAATGAGTACAAGATAGACTTCCGACGGCAGCAGATGCAGGACTTCTTCCTTGCGCACAAAGATGAAGAGTGGTACGATTATCATAGCCTTTGCTGCTCTATTATTAGTATTCAGGATCAGTTCACTGTGAATTAGGCTGGCAACCCTGACAACCTTTCTATTCACAGAAATTGTCAGTCAAATGGATCTGGCGCTATCGGAGCTGTTCGTTAATAGCTTGGTAAAGACAGTATAGTTTGTGGAAGACGTTAGGCCTATATTTGATAGGTTGCATTATCAAGGCATACAAGACTTTTAGTTGGATATCTAACTAAAAAAGGGTATAGTTGAATGGGTGTATTTAAAACATCCTGAACATACTTAATTTAAGCTATTTTTATATATAACGATTTTGATCTATTATTGAAAGTGTTAAGATAATACTTGGTATTTTGGGCAGGCTTATCATGCATACCATGCCACCTTCAGACAAGAATAGTTGGTTAATGCTTTGGGTGGTTACCATCATGAATAGAGAGGTCAGTAAATAGCCTAGCTAGTAAACAGTACAGGATAGAGATTTGGCTCTTAAGTGAGTCTGATTTGGATTATCAGTTGACACAGTTTTTAACAGAGTATGTTTGTCGGTTTTGCTTATCACACTTTACACAAGTGTGTCCAGGGATTATGATACAATGTCAATGTTATTTTTTTTTTCTTAACTTAACCAAACCTTCTTCCCTCCCACTCCTCCCCCGCCCTTCACAACAAGGTTTTTGAAGATGAGGAAAAACTGGAACTCCTCGCAGGAATCGTTGTTAGACAGCTAGGGTTTGCACTGCGCACAATGCAGTTGCTTTTAGACGTACAGTACCAGGGATACTAGCTAGACAGACAAATAAACCACTTGCGCGCATGGAAATATTTTCTTTTCTTTAGTATGTGATGCTTTTTTCCCCCATTTTTGTTTTTATATTTGGATCAAATCGAATCCCAAAACCGAAAATGAAATTGTGTGCGCACACAAACACAGTAGGGGGGTGAAGTGGAGCCCATTTTTACAGAAGAGACCCCTCTCAGTATATATGTGTTGTTATACTGGGAGAAAAAAAGGTAAATTTTGTCCACTCCATGGCAAATTTGCTCTTCTGAACTGTAAAATTCTAAACTGTGTTATGTTATTTTATTTGAATATCTGTGTCCCTTTTGCCTTTGAGTTATTTTTGGTGCGTTGACCTAAAGCATCCTGATATGTTTCACAAACGGCTATACTCACACACAAACATAACACCATGCAAACTTTGTGAAGAATCCACAGTAGGACACCAGAGCATTTCCAGGTGCAGAACAAAAGTGTTTCTTCATATGCCAGTCACTTGAGTGGACCTAGATACACTACATAACCAAAAGTATGTGGACACTGCTTGTTGAACATCTCATTCCAAAATCATGGGCATTAATATGGAGTTGCTCCACACATTGCTGCTATAACAGCCTCTACTCTTCTCGGAAGGCTTTCCACTAGATGTTGGAACATTGCTGTGGGGGACTAGCTCCCAGTTAGCCACGAGCATTAGTGAGGTCGGGCACTGATGCTGGGAGATTAGGCCTGGCTTGTTGTCTACGTTCCAATTCATCCCAAATGTGTTCGATGGGGTTGATGTCAGGGCTCTGCAGGCCAGTCATGTTCTTCTACACCGATCTCAACAAACCAGCCATTTCTGTATGGACCTCGGTTTGTGCACGGGGCCATTGTCATGCTGGAACAGGAAATGGCCTTCCCTAAACTGTTGCCACGAAGTTGGAAGCACAGAATCGTCTAGAATGTCATTGTATGCTGTAGCGTTTATAGGCTCGTAGGCTTGTGTGCAGCTGCTCGGCCATGGAAACCCATTTCATGAAGGTCCCAACAAATAGTTATTGTGTTGACGTTGCTTCCAGAGGCCGTTTGGAACTCTGTCGTGAGTATTGCAACCAAGAACAGATGGTTTTTACACTCTTCAGCACTCGGCGGTCCTGTTCTGTGAGCTTGTGTGGCTTACTACTTCATGGCTGAGCCGTTGTTGCTCATAGTTGTTTCCACTTCACAATAACAGCACTTACAGTTGACTGGGGCAGAAATGTGACAGATTGGGAAGGTGGCTTGCTATGATGGAGCCCCGTTGAAAGTCACTGAGCTCGGGGCCTCCCGGGTGGCACAGTGGTTAAGGGCGCTGTACTGCAGCGCCAGCTGTGCCATCAGAGACTGGGTTCGCGCCCAGGCTCTGTCGTAACCGGCCGCATCCGCGAGGTCCGTGGGGTGACGCACAATTGGCCTAACGTCGTCCGGGTTAGGGAGGGCTTGGCCGGTAGGGATGTCCTTGTCTCATCGCGCACCAGCGACTCCTGTGGCTGGCCGGGCGCAGTGCGCACTAACCATGGTTGCCAGGTGCAAGGTGTTTCCTCCGAAACATTGGTGCGGCTGGCTTCCGGGTTGGATGCGCGCTGTGTTAAGAAGCAGTGCGGCTTGGTTGGGTTGTGTTATCGGAGGACGCATGACTTTCAACCTTTGTCTCTCCCGAGCCCGTACGGGAGTTGTAGCGATGACACAAGATAGTAGCTACTAAAAACAATTGGATACCACGAAATTGGGGAGAAAAGGGGGGTAAAAAAATGGCCAAAACCACTAATTTGAAGTGGTGTCCACATACTTTTGAGTATATATTGTAGTTGCATTTAATTGATGGACATGCTGTGTTCCCCCAAAATAAGACATTGCAGGAATGTACAGGAATGTTCAGAAAAAAGTTCTCCAGTATTTTAATTTTGTTTTTTAAATTTGATTTAGTGTTTGGGTATAGAATGGCAGTATATTAGTCCCAGTTCATTGCTGTAGGCCAGTTTATTTGGCCTGGCCATACATACAAGGACATTCTCTAACATTCTGCTCTCCTCCCCTCCATCCCTGCCCTGTCTCTCTCCCGTGCTCTTTTGGGGACATTGTTGTGAACTCAGGTTCAGATCCAAATACCACCCGGATGAGGCGGGCCGGCGGAAGGCTGAGGCCCACAGTGGCTTGCAGAACCGGCTGAATGTCTACATATTCCTGATGGAGAACGGCTGGTTCGACACTGTCTCCCTGGACATGGAGAAGGCCCAGGCCATCATGAAGGTCTTGGATGCAGGTAGAGTAGTGGGTGTGGTTGGAGGTGGGTGGCAGTGGGAGACCCCTCTAATGGCTTCATTCAGCTCTCTTGCAGAGTACTTGGACGTCAACCTTAGTTTCGAGCAGTGTCAGGATGGGTGTTATTTGTTGGTTTAGTTAGGTTTAATTAATTAATTACCTCAACAGGTTATATATCCTAACCCAGTGGTCACCAAACCTTTTCTGATTCAATATCACTTTCTGAGTCAAAATGCAAGTTCTACCATTCACAATTTTGTAACCTGGCTTAAAAAATGTACGCCTATACAACATGAACCTATTTAAAAACAGTTCTGTAGCAATGAGGGTGGTTCAGTGTTTTTCTTAGACCATTTTGAAATGATATTTAAAAATGTAAAAATCACACTGGTAATATATAATTTGTTGTATTACTTGAGGCACAGCTGAGTGAGCATAATTTGCATTTTAAAAATGTACTGAACTGATGGCCTGCGTCTAAGGCTTCCTCTCACCGTCCCTCCCTGAGATTGACCAAAAGGACACACATTATTCCAGCTAATGGCAACTTTAGTCGCACTGCATTATTTCTGCCCCATGCACCAATTCATGTTGTTACTCCTATGACTAGAGAAAGTTTAATATTTCTTAATGTTGAAGACAAGCTGATAAAAATAACGCAAGCTTATCTATACAATTAGCTACTTATGCATTGCAACTGTAGTGTTGGTTGTAGTGGAAGTAGGGAGAAGCACATTTAATGACTTATAAAAGTGTTGAACAAAGTGTTTGACGGTGAAGTGTTGAATAACTTAAATGTGAACTTCCTTGTAAAAACAGCAGGTCTTTGCTGTATTCATTGACACTCTTTAGTCATGGTTTAAATCTCACAGTATCAACTTTGCTGTGCGTTTGAGGCTTCTTTTTAGAGTCTTTACATAAGGAAGCTCAGATCAGTGTCTGCAGTTATCTTGATTTTCTCCCTGGGGCTGCCGGGTAGGCACAGTTTTACCTTCAGACACATGAAATGGTTCAAACTGGGAACACTTCACTATGCCAGCGCTAGGGCAGCTAGTGCACTTACTGCCAACAGCATGAAATGAATAAGACAAAAATAGATATGCAAGGCTTTATCACGATCGACCGGTTGGTGACCAGTGTCCTTACCCCTGTCCTCCCTCTGTCATTCAGCGGTGATAAAGATGGAGGGAGGGACAGATCATGACCTGCGTATATTGGAGCTGCCGTCTGAGGAGGAAGAGGAGAGGGAGAGAGCTGACAGGGCGGCAGCTGTTGGTCCTGGAACTGAACCCCCCAAAAAAGAGGAGCCCAAGGATAAGAATCAGGACAATGACCGCAAACCCCCAGCTGACAAAGAGAATGTATGCTGTCTTGTCGTAACCACCTTTTCTTTGCCCTGCTCTATTCTTTCCCCTCGAGACAGGGAGTCATCAAATTTTATTGGTCACATACTCCTATTTAGCAGATGTTATTGCGGATGTAGTGAAATGCTTGTCAACTAGTCATTGATGTAGCAAACTCTGCCACAGGGGGAGAGTGATGCCTGCAGCACGGAGAAGGGGGCAAACGGTGGTGGTGAAGCAGCAGCAGAAGGGAGTGAGGGAGAAGAGAAAGGAGAAAAAGAGGTGAAAAGCAAAGAAGTTGCGCCTGAGCCTAAGAAGGTTAGTGTTTAGCGTCCATGTGTCTTCGTCTGTCTTTCTGACTTTTTGAATGTGCTGCTCTTAATGGGCCAAATCCTAACTTGCATCGATGACGGTGGGAAATTTGCACTAAAACAGTACTCAAGTTAGGATTTGGGCTAATTGATTTGTATCAGTGATGGATCTATTGACCTTTACCACCACCTATTTTCCTTCCCATGTGTTTGTTAGCTGAGTAAGAAGAGGAAGCGGAAGCACAGTGGAGACAGTGAAGATGAGGCCAGTGCCTCTGAGAGTGACTCCGATTCGGACTCCAACTCCCATCATTCCTCTGATAAAAATGCAGAGAAGGAGGATGAGGGTGAGGAAAAGGAGGAAGGGGAGGACAAGGACGATGAGGAAAAGGAGGAGGGGGAGGACAAAGATGAAGAGGAAGAAGAGGGTGAAGGTGGGTGATGAAGGCACTGCGTTGTGGTCACTGTTTTCACAAATTCTAGTATTCAAATATACACTGCTCAAAAAAATAAAGGGAACACTTAAACAACACAATGTAACTCCAAGTCAATCACACTTCTGTGAAATCGAACTGTCCACTTAGGAAGCAACACTGATTGACAATAAATTTCACATGCTGTTGTGCAAATGGAATAGACAACAGGTGGATCAGCCTGTAGTGTGGTTTTCCACTTTAATTTTGAGTGTGACTCCAAATCCAGACCTCCATGGGTTGATAAATTTGATTTCCATTGATAATTTTTGTGTGATTTTGTTGTCAGCACATTCAACTATGTAAAGAAAAAAGTATTTAATAAGAATATTTCATTCATTCAGATCTAGGATGTGTTATTTTAGTGTTCCCTTTATTTTTTGAGCAGTGTATTTTTGGTAAGGTAATGACTTCTCTGCTCCACTCATTGTGTAGCTGACGGTAAGAAAAGCAAAGAGGAGAAACCAAAGGAAAGGGCGAGAGAGAGGGAGAAACAAGAGGAGAAGAAACCCAAGGAGGACCAGCCCCTGAGACCCAGGCCTCTCCACAGGACCTGCTCTTTATTCATGAGGAGCATTGCCCCCACAATCTCCAAGGCTGAGATCATAGCTGTGAGTTTAAGCAATTTGACTGTACAAACATACTGAACACTTGTATGGACTGTCAGAATGACACTCTACTCTGAAGTTACATTGATACAAGGGACTCTCAGATACAGCTGTTACCCACACACACACACACACACAATGAGTGGAGGCATCCAGGAGGAATAACTAACCTGTTGTTTTTGCCTCCCTCAGTTATGTCGGAGATATCCTGGGTTTATGCGAGTGTGCTTGTCTGATCCCCAACCGGAGCGCAGGTTAGTTCCACTTCCACGTGACCACATCCACAGCTGGACCCTGTCTGCTGCTCCTTGCTGCTAATGGACTGTACTGGACGGTTGAAAATGTAACGTCTGTCATTCACCTCAGGTTCTTCCGACGCTGCTGGGTGACATTTGACCGTAGTGTCAACATCAAGGAGACCTGCTGGAACCTCCAGAACATCAGAGTGAGTTTAACAACCTTCCAAGACTACAACATTAGGCAGTACTGGAACCTGATGATGAGCAAGATATGGCACTTGAGTCACACAGCTGGTTAGTGAGTGTTTTGACCCTGTATGTGTCCTCTTGACTGTGTGTAGCTGCGTGACTGTGAGCTGGCCCCGGGGGTGAACAGAGACCTAGCCCGGAGGGTCCGCAACATCAATGGCATCACTCAGCACAAACAGGTGCTGCGCAATGACATCAAACTGTCAGCCAAACTCATCCACTCTCTGGACGACAGAGGCAGGCTGTGGAGCCAAAAGGCCCGGGGAGATAATGTGTCTGCTGTGGAGGTACAAGACACTGAAAGCAATTTGGCGTCTTTGCAGTATGTATCATGAACTTATCAGTTTCTTGGATGTTTAATCCCGTATTGTGTGGTTGTATCAGATGGCGGCTCAGAACCCCATCCTGAAGAACATCACTGACTACTTGATAGAGGAGGTGAGCGCTGAGGAGGAGGAGCTACTGGGCAGTGTGGGCGGAGCTGATGCAGAGGAGGGCAGCAAGGAGGGGAACCCAGCCGAGATCACTGTGGAGAGGGATGACACGCTGGTCAAGGTCCATCCATCTGCCTTGTCACACAGCAGCTTTACATTATTTTTATGCAGTGAAATGTTTGGGTTTTGTCTGATGCTAAAGTGGTCAAATGAAAAGGAAAAAGTACGTTATCTTTACTTGATTGCCTTCATCTCTTCCCAGGTGTTGGACCGTCTTCTCTTGTACCTGCGTATTGTCCATTCCATTGACTACTACAACAACTGCGAGTACCCCAGCGAGGATGAGATGCCCAACCGCTGTGGCATGATCCATGTGCGTGGGCCCATCCCTCCCAACCGCATCACACACGGGGAAGGTGAGCAGGACACTACTGTAATATTCAACACTGGCTAGGCACACATTTGAGATGGCTGCATCATACATTGACACACGATTGACTGACTGTCGCCCCCTCCCCCTGTCATGCACTCAGTGTTGGAGTGGCAGAAGACATTTGAGGAGAGGCTGAGCCCCCTATTCAGTGTGAAGGAGAAGCTATCAGAGGAGGAGGCAGGCAAGATGGGCCGGAAGGACCCAGAGCATGAGGTGGAGAAGTTTGTGTCGGCAAACACCCAGGAGCTGGGCAAGGACAAGTGGCTCTGCCCCCTCAGTGGCAAGAAGTTCAAGGTGTGTGTCTGTTAGGATGGAAGTAAATTGTCAAACAGAAATATTGTATATCCAAAAAGCATTAAGCATGTACTGGTCTGTGTTTCCCTTGCCATGGTGTGGTGCAGATTAAAATGTGAATTAATTTGTTCCCTCTGCCTGGCCAGGGCCCAGAGTTTGTGCGCAAGCACATCCTGAACAAACACGGGGACAAAATTGATGAGGTGAAAAAGGAGGTGGTGTTTTTCAACAATTTCCTCATGGATGCCAAGCGACCTTCCCTCCCGGAGATGAAGCCACCTCCTCCGCCTGGCCCAGGACAGGGTGAGGGACACGTTGCACATAGAAATAGAATGAATAATAGCGCTGACACGATTCCCTGTTGTCACTGACAATCATATTTGTTCTACACCATACATTTTTGTATTCAAACGTTCTGTAATGTTACATCCTCCTGAAAAGGTCCCCCGGGGAGCAGATGTTTCGAGAAGAGTTTAGGTGTAGCTGTATCATTAAATCTAGGTGTGTATTTTTCCACTGACCCTGTTTCTCTCCATCTCTCTGTAGGAGTTCTTTCTCCGGGCATGCCCTTCCCTCCCCAGGGCCTCATGGGCTTCGGTCCCGGCCAGCCTCGTCCTCCTGTCATGGGTTACGGAGGTGAGCCTCTGCCTCATCTCCTATCATATTATCAATCACATTGATTTATTAAGCTCTTTTTACATCACCACTTATCCTGAGAATTTAACAAATTTAAGTTTACCACAACTATGTAATTAATTTGGTTGCAGCTCTCAGGTGTTCTGTTCTGACATGACACACATACTGTACCTTACTCTTCCCAAGGTGGACCTCCTTACCCACCAAACCAGTATGGGGGCGGTCGGGGTAACTATGACAACTTCCGTGGACAGGGTGGTGGCTACCCTGGTAAACCCCGCAACAACAGGTGAGACCATGGTCAGTTAGGGACGAATACCGCACCATTATCTTCGGCCAGCGGCATACCACCCTGCATCCCACTTCCCTGCTTACCTCTGAAGCTAAGCAGGGTTGGTTTTGGTCGGTCCCAGGATGGGAGACCAGATGCTGCTGGAAGTGGTATTGGAGGGCCAGTAGGAGGCACTTCTTCCTCTGGTCTAAAAAAACATCTGAATTCCCAATGGCGGTGATTGGGGACATTGTCCTGTGTAGGGTGCTGTCTTTCGGATGAGACGTTGAAACGGGTGTCCTGACTCTGGTCACTAATATCCCATGGCACTTATCGTAAGAGTAGGGGTGTTAACTCTGGTGTCCTGGCTAAATTCCCAATCTGACCATCATGGCTACCTAATCATTGCCCGCTTCCAATTGGCTCATTCCTCTCCCCTGTAACTAATCCCCAGGTCATTGCTGTAAATGAGAATGTGTTGCCTGGTAAAATTAGAGTTAAATAAAAACATTTCAAAAAAGCTTTCCTTTTCTGCTAATGACAGGCTTATGTTTAGAAACCTCTGTTAATTTTTCTCTCAATCTTTCCTATTTCTATGCTGTGCCTCTTTGCACTGCATCCTGGCTGTGTCCTTCAGAATGTCTCGGGGAGATCCACGCAACATCATTGAATACCGTGACCTGGATGCACCTGATGACATGGACTTCTTCTAGACTATCCATTTATTTTAATCTCTTTTGTTTCTAATCATTGTAATCTCCCCTTCTCATCCCCTTATGTTAAGTGATGAATTAGCCTCCTATTTTTTTTGTTCAGTGTCTGCAGCGCAAAGTCTCAGTACAATTGTAACCAACTCGAATTACAAAAATGTATAACCTCAATAAAAAACATTTGATGACAATGGCATTTTTAAAAATGTATATATCAGCAAAAAAAGAAACGTCCTCTCACTGTCAACTGCGTTTATTTTCAGCAAACTTAACATGTGTAAATATTTGTATGAACATAAGATTCAACAACTGAGACATAAACTGAACAAGTTCCACAGACATGTGACTAACAGAAATGGAATACTATGTCCCTGAACAAAGGGGAGGGTCAAAAGTAAGTCAGTATCTGGTGTGGCCACCAGCTGCATTAAATACTGCAGTGTATCTCATGGACTGCACCAGATTTGCCAGTTCTTGCTGTGAGATGTTACCCCACTCTTCCACCAAGTACCCAGACATTTCTGGGGGGAATGGCCCTAGCCCTCACCCTCCGATCCAACAGGTCCCAGACGTGCTCAATGGGATTGCGATCCGGGTGTCATTGTCATGTTGGAGGGTCATGTCAGGATGAGCCTGCAGGAAGGGTACCACATGAGGAAGGAGGATGTCTTCCCTGTAACGCAGGCAATATCAACGCTGTGCAATGACAACAAGCTCAGTCCGATGATGCTGTGACACACCGCCCCAGACCATGACGGACCCTCCACCTCCAAATCGCTCAAGAGTACAGGCCTTGGTGTAACGCTCATTCCTTCGACCATGTACGCAAATCTGACCATCACCCCTGGTGAGACAAAACCGTGACTTGTCAGTGAAGAGCACTTTTTGCTAGTCTGGTCCAGCGAAGGTGGGTTTGTGCCCATAGGTTGCCGGTGATGTCTGGTGAGGACCTGCCTTACAACAGGCCTACACGCCCTTAGTCCAGCTTCTCTCAGCCTATTGCAGACAGTCTGAGCACTGATGGAGGGATTGTGCCTTCCTGGTGTAACTTGGGCAGTTGTTGTTGCCATCCTGTACCTGTCCCGCAGGTGTGATGATCGGATGTACCGATCCTGTGCAGGTGTTACATGTGGTCTGCCACTGTGAGGACGATCGGCTGTCTGTCCAGTCTCACAGTACGGACATTGCAATTTATTGCCCCGGCCACATCTGCAGTCCTCATGCCTCCTTGCAGCATGCCTAAGGCACATTCACGCAGATGAGCAGGGACCCTGGGCATCTTCTGGTGTTTTTCAGTCAGTAGAAAGGCCTCTTTAGTGTCCTAAGTTTTCATAACTGTGACCTTAATTGCCTACTGTCTGTAAGCTGTTAGTGTCTTAACGACCGTTCCACAAGTGCCTGTTCATGAACTGTTTATGGTTCATTGAACCAGCATGGGAAACAGTGTTTAAACCCTTTACAATGAAGATCTGTGAAGTTATTTGGATTTTTATGAATTATCTTTGAAAGAGAGGGTCCTGAAAAGGGACAATTATTTTTTTGCTGAATATATATATATATATATATATATTATATATACTGCTCAAAAAAAATAAAGGGAACACTTAAACAACACAATGTAACTAAGTCAATCACACTTCTGTGAAATCAAATTGTCCACTTAGGAAGCAACACTGATTGACAATAAATTTCACATGCTGTTGTGCAAATGGAATAGACAACAGGTGGAAATTATAGGCTATTAGCAAGACACCCCCAATAAAGGAGTGGTTCTGCAGGTGATAACCACAGACCACTTCTCAATTCCTATGCTTCCTGGCTGATGTTTTGGTCACTTTTGAATGCTGGCGGTGCTTTCAAATCAAATTTATTTATATAGCCCTTCGTACATCAGCTGATATCTCAAAGTGCTGTACAGAAACCCAGCCTAAAACCCCAAACAGCAAGCAATGCAGGTGTAGAAGCTTTCACTCTAGTGGTAGCATGAGACGGAGTCTTCAACCCACACAAGTGGCTCAGGTAGTGCAGCTCATCCAGGATGGCACATCAATGCGAGATGTGGCAAGAAGGTTTGCTGTGTCTGTCAGCGTAGTGTCCAGAGCATGGAGGCGCTACCAGGGGACAGGCCAGTACATCAGCAGACGTGGAGGAGGCCGTAGGAGGGCAACAACCCAGCAGCAGGACCGCTACCTCCACCTTTGTGCAAGGAGGAGCACTGCCAGAGCCCTGCAAAATGACCTCCAGCAGGCCACAAATGTGCATGTGTCTGCTCAAACGGTCAGAAACAGACTCCATGAGGGTGGTATGAGGGCCCGACGTCCACAGGTGGGGGTTGTGCTTGCAGCCCAACACCGTGCAGGACGTTTGGCATTTGCCAGAGAACACCAAGATTGGCAAATTCGCCACTGGTGCCCTGTGCTCTTCACAGATGAAAGCAGGGTCACACTGAGCACATGTGACAGACCTGACAGTCTGGAGACGCTGTGGAGAATGTTCTGCTGCCTGCAACATCCTCCAGCATGACCGGTTTGGTGGTGGGTCAGTCATGGTGTGGGGTGGCATTTCTTTGGGGGCCGCACAGCCCTCCATGTGCTCGCCAGAGGTAGCCTGACTGCCATTAGGTACCGAGATGAGATCCTCAGACCCCTTGTGAGACCATATGCTGGTGCGGTTGGCCCTGGGTTCCTCCTAATGCAAGATAATGCTAGACATGTGGCTGGAGTGTGTCAGCAGTTCCTGCAAGAGGAAGGCATTGATGCTATGGACTGGCCCGCCCGTTCCCCAGACCTGAATTCAATTGAGCACATCTGGGACATCATGTCTCGCTCCATCCACCAATGGACTGTCCAGGAGTTGGCGGATACTTTAGTCCAGGTCTGGGAGGAGATCCCTCAGGAGACCATCTGCCACCTCATCAGGAGCATGCCCAGGCGTTGTAGGGAGGTCATACAGGCACGTGGAGGCCACACACACTACTGAGCGTCATTTTGACATGTTTTAAGGACATTACATCAAAGTTGGATCAGCCTGTAGTGTGGTTTTCCACTTTAATTTTGAGTGTGACTCCAAATCCAGACCTCACTGGGTTGATACATTTGATTTCCATTGATAATTTTTGTGTGATTTTGTTGTCAGCACATTCAACTATGTAAAGAAAAAAGTATTTAATAAGAATATTTCATTCATTCAGATCTAGGATGTGTTATTTTAGTGTTCCCTTTATTTTTTTGAGCAGTGTATATATGTGTGTGTGTATATATACATACACACACAATCAAAAGTTTGGACACACCTACTCATTGAAGCGTTTATCTTAATTTTTACTATTTTTCTACATTGTAGAATAATAGTGAAGACATCAATACTATGAAATAACACAAGGAATCATGTAGTAACCCCCCAAAAATTTGTGAAGATGCAAAAACCATCAAGCGCTATGATAAAACTGGCTCTCATGAGGACCACAACAGGAAAGGACGACCCAGAGTTACCTCTGCTGCAGAGGATAAGTTAATTAGAGATACGAGCCTCGGAAATCTGCCATTAACGGCACCTCAGATTGCAGCCCAAATAAATGCTTCATTGAGGAGACTGTGAATCAAGCCTTGATGGTCAAATTGCTGTAAAGAAACCACTACTAAAGGACACCAATAAGAAGAGACTTGCTTGGGCCAAGAAACATGAGCAATAGACATTAGACCGGTGGAAATCTGTCCTTTGGTCTGACGAGTCCAAATTTGAGATTTTTGGTTCCAAATGCCATGTTTTTGTGAGACGCAGAGTAAGGTGAACGGATGATCTCACCAGGGAAGAAACCCAGCATCTGGCGATGTCTATGGTTTCCAGACTTCAAGCAGTCATTGACTGCAAAGGATTTGCAAACAAGTATTACAACTGACAATTTAATTTTTGAATGTTTGTTTGTGCAATTACTCCTGAGCTCCTAAAATGGTTGTAATTCCTACACGGTTCATACAATAATTTTGACAAAACCCTTAAATTAAAGGTGAAAGTCTATACTTAAAGCAAATCTTGATTGTTTCCTTTCCAATCCATTGTGGCGGCGTACAGAGCTAAAATTATGCAAATTGTGTCATTGTCCAAATACTTATGGACCTGACTATATATATAATAGGATTTTGTAATATCCTGTTGTTTACCCGTGGTAATGTTATAGTATCACTTATTAATATACAGTATATAACTACTAGAGAGACAGCGCTGCACTTGAACTTGGTTTATGCCATGACTGCCATGCAATACCCTACCTTGCGCATTCGGAAACTACATCACAGATTTCTACTGTTTTCTTCTTGAACATAATGTTTTATTGCAACATTGCAATCGAAAATGTGTTATTATGGTCCAATAAAATGTCCCTCCCACCCTGAAAAATGATTACGGGTGGGTGGAGAAGAAAATAGCAATGGAGAAGGAATATCCATTTTTGTTCATAAATGTTTCAATTATTTGTAAGAGAGGACCTCGCACTTACATTTGATAACAGTGACGCTGAATCTCTTCTCATAGAAATTCCCTCCTGTTTTTTTGGGGTGGTAATAAAGTGGTAATTGGATGCATCTGTCGACCACCCAATTCTGACATTGGTCGCTTTTTTTTATATCCTTGCATCAACCTTGGATTTGATTAATAATGAAGATAAAATGTGTTTTCTATTGGGTGATTACAACATAAATGTATTTAAAAGTGAGAACCACTCACTGACATCTGACTTTTTAAATACTTTATACTCCAGCTATCTGTATCCCCTCATCTATAAACCCACAAGAGTGATCAATTCATCTGCCACCCTTATTGATATTTTTACAAATTATTTTAATAATGTGGCTAACCTTATACTGACATTTCTGACCAAAACGAATTGTGAGGGCTTCAAGATGTTAATGGATGATATTTCATGTGAAAATGTGTATAATCAGGCTGATGTAGAGTATGCTTACCAGACTTCTCACATCTTTCAACTCTGTATTTCACCACTGCTTTCCCTAAGTTAAATCACGTAAGAAAGCAGCAGTTGGGTTCTGTTAACCTTGGTTTGCAACCGGTCGCTAAAACATCCTCAGTTTAAAAACAAAGTTGTATAAAAAGTTTCTCACAAATGTCCTCTCCCCTGATTTCTGCAAATTACAGAAAGTATAAGAACAAATTGAATCACCTACTTAAGATATCCCCCAAAAATATAGATTTACTAACAAATTCCAAGAATCCTAAATAATATAACATCAACTTGGAAAATCATCAATCAACTGTTGAATAAGAAAAAGGCATTTACAATTATCCCATCTCAATGTATTGTTGAAAATAAGACCTATAGTGATCCTGATGATAAGTTGCTATGATGGTGCCGACAGACAACGGCAGCTCTGCTTCTAACTCCTAAACAATTTTGCAGTGTCTTGTTTTTGTGTGTGTTATTTCTTACATTATTACCCAGAAGTTTTTTCTACTGCACTGTTGGAGCTAGGAACACAAGCATTTTGCTACACCCGCAATAACATCTGCTAAATATGTGTATGTGACCAATACATTTAATTGATGTTATTTCATGTGAATTTAATAACTTTTTTTGTGAATGGGTTCCTCTATGTCAAAGAAAATAGAGAAAACTGGTGGAAATCCCTTGGATTACATTAAGGGACATTTACCTTCTCTGCTCCAGTTTGATCCTCCTGATGTAATAATGGAGGTGATGGAGGTAATTGGTAACTTCAAGATATCAGCAGCAGGTCAAGGTGAGATTGGTGCCTCTGATGAAATCAGTGTCTTCATCGATTACTGAGCTTCTAACGTACAGTACCAGTCAAAGGTTTGGACACAGTTACTCATTCAAGGGTTGTTCTTTATTTTTTACTATTTTCTACATTGTAGAATAATAGCGAAGACATCAAAACTATGAAATAACACATATGGAATCATGTAGTAACCAAAAAAGTTTTAAAAAACAATACAAATATTTTTTAACCAGCTTCATGACGAATGCTTTTCCAACAGTCTTGAAGAAGTCTTGAACACTTGTTAGCTGCTTTTCCTTCACTCTGTGGTCCAACTCATTGGGTTGATGTCGGGTGATTGTGGAGGCCAGGTGATCTGATGCAGCACTCCGTCACTCTTCTTCTTGGTCAAATAGCCCTTACACAGCCTGGAGGTGTGTTTTGGGTCATTGTCCTGTTGGAAAACAAATGATAGTCCCACTAAGCACAAACCAGATGGGATGGCGTATCGCTGCAGAATGCTGTTGTAGCCATGCTGGTTAAGTGTGGTTTAAATTCTAAATAAATCACATACAGTGTCACCAGCAAAGCACCATCACACCTCCTCCTCCACGATTCATGGTGGGAACCACACATGCAGAGATCATCCGGACATCAATCCCTACTGCTTAAACACACGGATCACTCTCAAACAACATTCTGCTTTTCCCCCTATTGAAAGGTTTAAAACAAAACAAACATGATAACTTTCTCTATATTGGAAGGCATTGTTTTCATCTTAGTATCCCTTCAAAAGATCCTCTATATTTATTTGACATTTCTGTTGGATATTCACTTTCTCCTTCAATATTTATTAAATGTTTATTATTTTAAGATGCATATGTAATGCTTTGGAGGCATCAACATGTAATAACTGGGTTGCACTGTCTATCAGTCCCCTGTAGATGGCATGCTCTGTCCATAATAAGTCTCTACCTAGCATACAGAAAATCATTGGTTCTATTTTCTATTTAACAGGGAATGGGCTTATTTCAAAATGTATTACCAGGTGGGAGGAAATCTCATAAGCGTGTATAGTTTTATTGGTTAGGGGTAAGTCAAGTCCCGTACAATGCTTTAACCTCAACTTTATTATATGATCCATAAAGGGACCACTCTGAACAGAATACTTTTTACACCACTTACGTACGTCTACATGAGGGTGTGCAAGTTGTATATTATTATTATTATTATTTATATTGCTACTTCATCAGATCTCTAGTAATCCATTATACAAATATTATGTTACTTTATCTCTAGTAACCCATTATACAAATATTATGTTACTTTATCTCTAGTAACCCATTATACATTTGTACTACATCACAAATTCCTCCTCTACAGTAGTGTTCTATTTAACAGCATATTCAGAATCATAAAACATGGGACGAGATGTTAAAAACTGTCCATTGTGCCAATAGATGGAATGCACTCACATGAGATTTGCCGTGATGTTGACAGAGTGGCATGGGAGGTTTATTTCTTAGACTGGGTTAAGATGTCAATTTTGGGACACATCCTCAGTTGTGTGCCTTTGAATCAGTGGGTGTTTCGGCCTTTAATCACTAAACACCCTCATCAAAGGTGGCCAGCTAAAGGGTGATCAAGCCTTAGCTTGTGTCCCATGGCAAATTAAGATTTCCCACGGGACTATGCAAGGCAGGGGCGTCCTCTTCCCTGAGCCAGCCATACAGCTGACCGCATACCTCATATGCCCTCCTCAAGTTGGAGGGATCTGAATTGGGTTCTCAGGTGGGGGTGGGGGGTCATGAAGTTATAGCCCAGCAAGAGTCCTTCCGTTTGATCCAGATCCACTGGCTGCCTCTTTCAGCTGCTTGAGAAACTGCTCTGACGGTCTGCCGCAGAGCCTGTCCATGGATTCCAAGTTCTTTCAGCAACCTGATGGTGGAAGAAGCCACGAATCCTCTGCATCCCACTTCAACTGGCCAGACTTTTGCATTCCAGCCACGCTGAGTTGCGTCTGCTGCCAACTCTGTGTAACGCAGTTTCTTACGCTCGTAGGCCTCTTCAACAGAGTTTTCCCACGGGACTGTGAGCTCTATGATGTACACAGCCTTTCGTGAAGGGGACCAGAGTACCATGTCTGGCCTAAGCTTGGTAGAAGCAATCTCAGGTGGAAAAATGAGTTGCTGGCCAATATCGACAAGCATCTTCCAGTCCCGGGCCATGGCTAGGTGTCCAGAAATATATTTGGCATATTCTCCTTTCATATCTCCATACAGAATCCCTTTATAACGTTATAGGTATTCTCCTGTCTGTGCTCACAGCCTGTAGATCGATGGGCAGTGGTGGACAGAACCCCATGATAATGTTATAGATCTGAAAACTCAGCTCACACAGAATCAGTAATCCTCTTTCCCACTGGAGCTTGTCCCCTGACAGCTCTCATTCACTCTGTTCAGTCAGCTTTTTATCCACATTTCAATCAGCTTAACATCCAAATTTCAATCAATCATCTTATTATCCAAATTCCAATCAGCTTAACACCCAAATTTCAATCAATCAGCTTATTATCCAAATTTCAATCAGCTTAACGCGTCCTTTCCTCACTAACACAACCATACACAACTTTCACATCCACATTCACTTAGTACAATTCCCAAACACACTCTGTAATCTCCCTTATTACCCCATGAGCATCTTCAACGATTCTCTGCCGTTATCTCCTATGCATCATATCTTCACTATACATATAAAATAGCACAGAGTGCACCTTATGCTATTCTCTACCAGTGGCTGCAGACCACGTGCACTTTTTTCTTATAAATGCCTACAGACAGCTGTCAGTGGAGCATGCTACTGTTACTTGCCCTCGCTCTAGTCTTCTCTCTAAGACTAGGTCTAGCCTTCTTCCACATCATATGTATCTTCTGCAGTTCCTCTATAGTCTCTACAGTCGTCATAGTCTCTACAGTATCCATGGTCCCTGAGCATCTATAGTCCCTGAGTATCCATAGTCCCTATAGCTATAGCATCTATGGTCCCTACAGCATCTATAGTGCCTCAGCATCTACAGTCCCTCAGCATCCGTTGTGTCAATAGTTGATATAGTAATAGATTGCTATGGTCTCTATAGGTTCTATAGTCTTGCCACTTCCCATACATGTAAATAACACCTGGTATTCAAAAACACCTTGTGTTATCTTGTAGGTTAGTGGTACCATCCTTCTACATCTTTGTTTATTTATATTTTAAATATAATTTTTATACAAATTCCTTTAAATTGACTTACTGAAATCAGTTGCCATCCCTCAATTGTTTGCAGATGATGTGTCTCCTCCTGCGCAGCTCATAGTAAGAGTCTGATCTGGGCGGGTTCTTGTCCTCTTTCGGTCAGATGGGAATTTCCCTCACGCTTCATAAAATGGGCCACCGGTTTTCCTCGCAGACCCCCACTAGGAAAACTCTGCAGGCAGAATCAATTATGTAGTTCGTGACGCCAAATTGTCGTGGAAATTCACTTCCATGTTGTGGAAATTACCACCAGAGACTCTCAAAGTCAATCTTAAATGAATCATCCTTTATTATCAGCACGCTGGAGAGGTTCCAACCAACTCAACGCCCTATAGTACACATGTCAATCAGGAGCTCTGCAGGGGCAGTCCCAGCAGTTGTCTTAAATAGGGATATACACAGACAAGTTATATTTCCATGATTTAGCATAATGAATTCATCATTACCATTTTGTTTCATTCATGTGACTGACCAATACTGGCTCATAACATGTGACAGACCAAGCTGAGATCTTGAAACAGATATCTTTCATTCTCAAAACAAAGGTCTGGACGTACTGTCAAAATGCAGCTACTGACAGTGAGGATTTGTTCAGTCAGTCACACTTGCATGAACACAGAAAACAGTCATTAGAAAAGCACAAACATTAAAAAAATTCCAGTACAATTTAAAATACATTTTCAAGACTGGCCACCTGTAATTACCTGGCACCATCTGCACCTCTGTTTAAGAAGTTCAATATGTTGTCTATTTATGACATTAATGTACGCCAATTATGCACTATCTACAAATATTTATACAGCCCAGACAGTTTACTTAAACCCTTCAATTGACTCTTCCAGGTTAATTCTGAAATCCACCGAAATAACACAAGACCTCATATTGCCAGGTCGCTGTCAGACATGGAGGTACCATACCCTGGAATTCTTATCTTCACATTGCCAGGTCGCTGTCAGACATGGAGGTACCATACCCTGGAATTCTTATCTTCACATTGCCAGGTCACTGTCAGACATGGAGGTACCATACCCTGGAATTCTTATCTTCACATTGCCAGGTCACTGTCAGACATGGAGGTACCATACCCTGGAATTCTTATCTTCACATTGCCAGGTCACTGTCAGACATGGAGGTACCATACCCTGGAATTCTTATCTTCACATTGCCAGGTCACTGTCAGACATGGAGGTACCATACCCTGGAATTCTTATCTTCACATTGCCAGGTCGCTGTCAGACATGGAGGTACCATACCCTGGAATTCTTATCTTCACATTGCCAGGTCACTGTCAGACATGGAGGTACCATACCCTGGAATTCTTATCTTCACATTGCCAAAACATCATCATCCCGCAATAACTTCAAGCAAAGACTTGGGGTCAGCCTGATGAACCAAACTACTCTGTAATCTTCTCCATATGGTGTCAATACACTCACATGTACACACCCAAATAAACAAAAACATAGATATTTTTTTCACGATTACAATGAATTTATACATTTATAACTAGTAAATTTTGTTATCTATTTTAACAAACCTTTTTTATCTTTGTACTTGTGTATTGTATATTTTTTATTTTGATGCGACGTTTTCATATAACCCCTTGGAGTTCCAACCGCTCCCATGGGACCAAATACCTAACTTCTTACTACTTTAATACACATACCGGTAAGTGAATTTGTCCCAATACTTTTGCTCCCCTAAAATGGGGGGACTTATGTACCAAAAGTGCTGTAATTTCTATACGGTTCACCCAATATGGATGAAGATAATTAAAGTTGATTTCAAATCCATACTTTTGGAGTATAGAGTCAAAAGAAGACAACATGCTTCAACCAATCACGTCAATGCGGAGCTATACGGAGCCCGCTGCATTGTTACATTTGAGAGGTGCATGGAGCTTGATTTGGCCTCTGCATGCTTCCGGAGGCTCCACAATGGCGTCACAATCTCCATACGAAGCCTCCGACCACATTTTCGGGTTGAAGCATAAATTGGCTTTTAACCAGACAGCTAAAGACACTTCGAAAAGGACAATTGATGATCCTCATTCCAGCCTAAACCAGCTGACCAAGACGCTCCCCCAGTTTGAGGACAGCCATGAGTCTAAAGCAAACATAATCAGATCAGAGATACCTAATACACAAGTTTTGCAATCACTGATCTGTCCATTCCTGGCTCACTCCACTTATGTCCTCAGGCAAGAAGACACGAGGAGATTATTTCAAATTGAGATTTCAGAAAAAATTCCTGGCTCTACTGGAAGAAGAGGTGAGGTCCATAAATCTGGCCCTGCGTTCCTCCCCTTGCTTTAACCATTTGCTCCTTCTCTTCACAATCCTTGTTTCCTTTCATCTCCAGCTGCTCGTTATAGGAACTGAGTCGGAATGAGGGACCCGACTGCCTGTGCCGAGCCCTCCAAACTGCCCCAGCGTCACTTTTGTGCCATGTGTGGCTTCCGGTCTCCCTACACCTGCAATTCCTGTGGGGCGCGCTACTGCTGTGTCCGCTGCCTGGGCACGCAACTTGAAACCAGGTACACCACTGGCACTGCAGAGGGTGTACCTGGTCTCTTCTCTTTTGGTTGAATGTTGTTAGTGTTGTGATGGGTAGAACTTGTGAGAGTTTCTCCACTCATAATTTAGCAATGACTCCCTCTCTCCCTCCTTTCACAGGTGTCTGATATTTATATCTCTAACTTTCTCCCTCATCATTATTCACGATTCATTCAGGACTACCTGTAATCATGGTAGCATCCACATTCATGTAGAAGTGTATGCACAGTATTTCCTTATAAATCCTAAATCACAATCAATCTCTGTTTGTTATGAAATGGAGAGTATCTTAAAGGCGTCAGCATGATTCCCAGCCGAAACTGTTTAGTAGAGTTTGTGCATTAATTAAGACAACATTTTGTGACGTTTATGTTCGTTATGGACTTCGGTGAAGGTTTTTTTCTGCTGTTCGGGAACACAAATGTTTTTCTGGAGGCGAGCCGAAGTTCGGAGCTGAAGTCTACGCCCCTTCGTCGGTGATTGGTCAACAGTAAGGATTCTTTAATAATGTCTGTGTCATTTAATGAGAGACGACTCATTTTCATGCACATTTTTTCATTAACTAAGATGTTTGGTGCATTCTTTTTCAGATGTACAATTGTGTTACTAAGATCCCTCTGGCAAAAACGTCAACATTAATGACAGAATTTTTCAGTTATCTTAGATTAATTCTAACTATTTTGAGAAAGTATATATATATATTGGCTACAGCATCTCATGCCACTTTTTTCTCATTTTTCAAACAATGGAGTATGCGAGCACACTCGTTAGGTTCGGCTAGGTGCCACCCAAACTGAAGCATAATGAGGCCTTTAGAGGGCACCATGCTGTCAGGCTTATAGAGGTTAAACTCCGCCTCAACTCCTGCAGGGCATTCCACTCATCTCCATGGCAACCTGTACCACCACCACCTCCGATGGATATATAACACACACATTACAACTACTAAAAATATAATATCTACCTGTTGCACTGTGCATCTTGCCAGTATCAATCCATATTATTACCCCCAAAAGTTGTTGAGTTGTGGTGTGTTGTACTTAACAGCTTTTGGGGGTAATAACATTGAGATGTGGGATGTTGGACGAGTGGAAAGCGTCAGTATGCTTCAATTCGGCTGGTTGGCTAGCCAAAGTCCTAGCCCGTATACACTTTCTCAAAATAGTCAGAATTAATCTAAGATTACTCAAGAAATCTGTCATTAATTTTGACGTTTTTGCAGAAGAGATCTTAGTCACGCATTTTACATGTTTGGTGCAGTATTTCTCAATGAAAAAATGTGCATGAAAATGAGTCGCCTCTTGCTGAATGACAAAGATTTTACTGAAGAATCCTACTGTTGACTACCGACGAAGGGGTTACCGACTTCGGCTTGCCCCAAGAAAAAAAAGTTGTGTACCTGAACAACTGAAAAAACCCTTAACAAAGTGGTTAAATTATTGGTACATTAAAGCACATGCACTGTTCCCTTACAGTAAATACAGTCCAAAGTTATTAGCCAGGCAGCTTAGTGGATCCAGGGATCAATGATTGGGACGTCGCTGGATCCTGAGTTGGAATATGTTCATTCAAGTAGTCTCACTGTGGAGGTTCGCTACAGTATCTGACAGAAAGACACCATGACAACTCTCGTCATTCACATAGTCCTTGTGGGAGCAGTCTAAATGATGCGCAACTCGTGGCTGTCTGAGAGTCCACAGCTGGCCTTGTGTCCATGGAAGAGCTTGGCCAGGGCCTCCATGTAGAGGCCATGGTAGTGATCCACTTCCTCCTGAGTGGGGGAAGGCCGCTTTGGCACTGGGATAGGACTACCCACTGGAGAGGAATACACAAAAATGGGTGGAGCAGAGTGAGATACTTAACACTATGTTGCTGTGCATACCATATCACAAAGAGAGAGCATTTGTTCAAAGCTACACAAGCTGCGTTCTATAATCAGAGTCACTCAAAGCGGTTTTCTAATCTAGTGAATTACTAAAGTGACTTTAAAACTCACTAAAAGTTACTAAAACACTTGAAGCCACTACTTTTGTATAACAGAAAAAAGCTATACCTCAATAACCGATGGCAACTCTGGAAGTGATTGTCTTATGATCTACAACGCTGTGCATTTTCAAAATGATAAGTTAATCAGTAAATTAAGCAAGGCATTTCGTTGACAGTCACTGACCGACAGTGGTAACAGGGCAGTGGTAAGGCATCCAGAACCAGCATTCACCCACGAACAGACAGGGGGCAAAGCCCATGAGCTTCTTAAAGAGTTGCTGCAACCTCCAGCCTACACTGTCCTCTGTGAAGATCACCTGGCGGAAGATATTGTTCTCCCCATACGAGTAGACAGGCACCAGGTCAGCCCTAAGGAACAACGAGAGAGATGAGAACTGACCCACTTATCTAATAAATGTACAAAAAAGTAATTCTTAAAACACAGCCAAAAGCTGTGTAAAACACAGCCAAAAACCAGTCAGTTCAGTGGATCAATGATGTAGCTATGTGATGTATGGTTGTATTTTTTTTTATAACTACAACACTGCTTTCTTGTGCATTCGTGGCCTCTCACTACTGGTCCATCCATGAATCAAATCAAATGTATTTATATTGCCCTTCGTACATCAGCTGATATCTCAAAGTGCTGTACAGAAACCCAGCCTAAAACCCCAAACAGCCAGCAATGCAGGTGTTGAAGCACGTTGGCTAGGAAAACTCCTTAGAAAGGCCAAAATCTAGGAAGAAACCTAGAGAGGAACCAGGCTATGAGGGGTGGCCAGTCCTATTCTGTCTGTGCCGGGTGGAGATAACAGAACATGGCCAAGATGTTCAAATGTTCATAAATGACCAGCATGGTCAAATAATAGGTCTGGGACAGGTAGCACGTCCGGTGAACAGGTCAGGATTCCATAGCCGCAGGCAGAACAGTTGAAACTGGAGCAGCAGCACGGCCAGGTGGACTGGGGACAGCAAGGAGTCATCATGCCAGGTAGTCCTGAGGCATAGTCCTAGGGCTCAGGTCCTCCAAGAGAGAAAGAGAATTAGAGAGAGCATACTTAAAATTCACACAGGACACCGGATAAGACAGGAAAAGTACTCCAGATATAACAGACTGACCCTAGCCCCCCGATACAAACTACTGCAGCATAAATACTGGAGGCTGAGACAGGAGGGGTCAGGAGACACTGTGGCCCCATCCGATGATACCCCCGGACAGGGCCAAACAGGAAGGATATAACCCCACCCACTTTGCCAAGGCACAGCCCCCACACCACTAGAGGGATATCCCAGACAGGAAGATCACATCAGTGACTCAACCCACTCAAGTGACGCACCCCTCCTAGGGACGGCATGAAAGAGCACCAGTAAGCCAGTGACTCAGCCCCTGTAATAGGGTTAGAGGCAGAGAATCCCAGTGGAAAGAGGGGGACCGGCCAGGTAGAGTCAGCAAGGGCGGTTCATTGCTCCAGAGCCTTTGCGTTCAACTTCACACTCCTGGGCCAGACTACACTCAATCATATGACCCACTGAAGAGATGAGTCTTCAGTAAAGACTTCAAGGTTGAGACCGAGTTTGCGTCTCTCACATGGGTAGGCAGACCATTCCATAAAAATGGAGCTCTATAGGAGAAAGCCCTGCCTATGTTACGTAGATGGAAAAAAGCCGTCCTTGAAACAGTCTTGATATGTTCATCAAAAGAGAGATCAGGGTCCAGAGTAACGCAGAGGTCCTTCAGTTTTATTTGAGATGACTGTACGACCATTAAGATTGTCAGATTCAACAGAAGATCTTTATTTCTTGGGACCTAGAACAAGCATCTCTGTTTTGTCAGAGTTTAAAAGTAGAATGTTTGCAGCCATCCACTTCCTTATGTCTGAAACACAGGCTTCTAGCGAGGGCAATTTTAGGGCTTCACCATGTTTCATTGAAATGTACAGCTGTGTCATCCGCATAGCAGTGAAAGTTAACATTATGTTTTCGAATGACATCCCCAAGAGGTAAAATATATAGTGAAAACAATAGTGGTCCTACAACAGAACCTTGAGGAACACCGAAATGTACAGTTGATTTGTCAGAGGACAAACCATTCAAAAAGGCAAACTGATATCTTTACGACAGATAAGATCTAAACCAGGCCAGAACTTGTCCGTGTAGACCAATTTGGGTTTCCAATCTCTCCAAAAGAATGTGGTGATCGATAGTATCAAAAGCAGCACTAAGGTCTAGGAGCACGAGGACAGATGCAGAGCCTCGGTCTGATGCCATTAAAAGGTCATTTACCACCTTCACAAGTGCAGTCTCAGTGCTATGATGGGGTCTAAAACCAGACTGAAGCATTTTGTATACATTGTCTTCAGGAAGGCAGTAAGTTGCTGCAAAACAGCCTTTTCTAAAATTTGAGAGGAATGGAAGATTCGATATAGGCCAATAGTTTTTTTATATTTTCTGGGTCAAGGTTTGGCTTTTTCAACAGAGGCTTTATTACTGCCACTTTTAGTGAGTTTGGTACACATCCGGTGGATAGAGAGCCATCTATTATGTTCAACGTTGGAGGGCCAAGCACAGGAAGCAGCTCTTTCAGTAGTTTAGTTGGAATAGGGTCCAGTATGCAGCTTGAAGGTTGAGGGCATGATTATTTTCATTTCATCATTGATATAGTACTAAAACACTTGTGTCTCTCTTGATCTTAGGTCCTGGCAGAGTTGTGCAGACTCAGGACAACTGAGCTTTGAAGGAATACGCAGATTTAAAGAAGAGTCCGTAATTTACTTTCTAATAATCATGATCTTTTCCTCAAAGAAGTTCATGAATTTATTACTGCTGAAGTGAAAGCCATCCTTACTTGGGGGATGCTGCCTTTTAATTAGCTTTGCTACAGTATCAAAAAGTAATTTGGGATTGTTCTTATTTTCCTCAATTAAGTTGGAAAAATAGGATGATCGATACTGCACGCTACTGTCTTTCCAAGCTAGTCGGAAGACTTCCAGTTTGGTGTGGCGCCATTTCCATTCCAATTTTCTGGAAGCTTGCTTCAGAGCTCGGGTATTTTCTGTATACCAGGGAGCTAGTTTCTTATGATAAATGTTTTTCGTTTTTAGGGGTGCAACTGCATCTAGGGTATTGCGCAAGGTTAAATTGAGTTCCTCAGTTAGGTGGTTAACTGATTTTTGTCCTGACGTCCTTGGGTAGGCAGAGGGAATCTTGAAGGGCATCAAGGAATCTTTGTGTTGCCTGTGAATTTAAAGCATGACTTTTGATGCTCCTTGGTTGGGGTCTGAGCAGATTATTTGTTGCAATTGCAAACGTAATAAAATGGTGGTCCAATAGTCCAGGATTATGAGGAAAACCATTAAGATCCATAACATTTATTCCATGGGACAAAACTAGGTCCAGAGTATCACTGTGACAGTGAGTAGGTCCAGAGACATGTTGGACAAAACCCACTGAGTCGATGATGGCTCATCAGGCTTAAGCCATGTTTCAGTCAGGCCAATCACGTCAAGATTATGATCAGTGATTAGTTCATTGACTATAATTGCCTTTGAAGTAAGGGATTTAACATTAAGTAGCCCTATTTTGAGATGCGAGGTATCACGATCTCTTTCAAAAATGAGCGGAATAGAGGAGGTCTTTATCCTAGTGAGATTGCTAAGGCGAACACCGCCATGTTTAGTTTTTCCCAACCAAGGTCGAGGCACAGACACGGTCTCAATGGGGATAGCTGAGCTGACTACACTGACTGTGCTAGTGGCAGACTCCGCTAAGCTGGCAGGCTGGCTAACAACCTGCTGCCTGGCCTACACCCTATTTCATAGTGGAGCTAGGAGTTAGAGCCCTGTCTATGCTGGTAGATAAGATGAGCATCCCTCCAGCTAGGATGGAGTCCATCACTCCTCAGCAGGCCAGGCTTGGTCCTGTTTGTGGGTGAGTCCCAGAAAGAGGGCCAATTATCTACATTTCTATCTTTTGGGAGGGCAGAAAAGAGTTTAACCAGCGATTGAGTTGAGAGACTCTGCTGTAGAGCTCATCACTCCCCCTGACTGGGAGGGGGCCAGAGACAATTACTCGATGCAGACACATCTTTCTAGCTGATTTACACGCTGAAGCTATCTGACTGTTTCATCTTAACATCGTTGGTGCCGACGTGGATAACAATATCTCTATACTCGCCAGTTTTAGCTTTAGCCAGCACCATCTTCAGATTAGCTTTAATGACAGTAGCCCTGCCCCCTGGTAAACAGTGTATGGTCGCTGGATGAGTCGTTTTAAGTCTAATACTGCGGGTAATGGAGTCGCCAATGACTAGAGTTTTCAATATGTCAAGAGCTAATGGTGGGAAGCTTCGGCATCTCAGACCCCGTAACGGGAGGAGTAGAGACAAGAGAAGGCTCGGCATCTGACTCCGACTCGCTGCTTAATGGGGAAAACCGGTTGAAAGTTTGTCGGCTGAATGAGCGACACCGGTTGAGCATTCCTACAGCATTTCCCTCCAGAAACCATGAGAATGTTGTCTGGCTGCGGGGACCGTGCGAGGGGATTTATACTAACGTTACTATTTGTACTTACTGATGGCACAGAAGCTGTTTCATCCTTTCCTACACTGAAATTATCCTTGCCTAACGATTGCGCCTGAAGCTGACTTGTAGCACAGCTATCCTCTCCGTAAGGCAATCGTTCTCCTGTATATTATGAGTACAGCGACTGCAATTAGAAGGCATCATGTTCATGTTACTACTTAGCTTCGACTGTTGGAGGTCCTGACGAACCATGTCCAGATAAAGCGTCCGGAGTGAAAAAGTTGAATGAAAAATAGTTGAGTTAGGGAAAATCCCAAAATATAAACGGTAATTAAAAAGTAAAAACCGTAAAGGTGTCAGGTAGCAAAGTAAGGTTGGCCTTACTAGATTGGCAGTAGTCTGCATCAGTGTGAGTGATAAGATAGATAACTCACCCAAACTCCAGGGCCACCCGGACAAAGCCTTTCCTCTGCTTCATATACACAGTATTGACCCCAGGCAGACTCAGCAGAGACTCAGTAGCGCCCCCTATCACAATTACGACCGCATTGCCTTTCCCACTTTTAGACAGAAGGTGCTCTAGACTGGGCTTGCTGACTGGATAACAACCTGATGAGAGGAAGAGACAGACAGAGTAATTTATTGAACAGAGGCGAGTAGAAGGATATTGTGTTACATTAAGGGGGGAATTCATGGTGATTGGCAACACCACAGCATCCCTTTTCCTCACAGAAAACATTTACATCTCCTTACAATATCCACTACTACAGCTTCCAGAGAGCTAAACTTCCCTGGAAGCCATATATACCTGTGGCCATGGCATATTCCCTGTAGAGGGGGACCTTGAAGATGCCACCTAGTATGCAGAGGCAGGAGCGCACCCCAGGGAAGAGGTCCATAAAGCCACAGGCCTCAGTGCTGAAAGAAGTAAAGGCTCCCATACTCATGACCCCATGAGGATGACACCCTAAGATGTAGTTCTTGTTTGGATTCAACTCCGCTGTCTTCACCAACTGAACAAAGGCAGGGAGAGAGATACAGATTGGGAGAGAGAAGCAGGGTGTTTAAAATGATTAAGACAAAAAACTAAAAAAATAATTCCGGTCAATTTACAAAGCTTGTCATCATCAACATACCTTCATTGGGAAGTAGTCCCTTACATGTTTCCACATTTTCCAGTTTCTCACAAATGCAGTTCTCCTGCCCCCTGGTGGTGACAGAGCAGAACTGTCACAAGCAAATTAAGTTGCACACATTCAGGAATTCATTTTTGTGTTTACTTGAGAGAGTTAAGAGACCTTAAAAGAGATTAGTATCACTTGAAAAATGCACAACATTGAGGAATTCAGGGCAACATTCAGTATGCCAGTACCTCTTTCAGGTGTGTGCCAGTCCTTCAACTGCCATATGAAGTAGAGAGTAGGCAGTGGCCACAGAGAGGTAAACATAAGGTACACCATCAACCCAATACAAGCCAGACCTGAGGAATAGGGAATGGTGAGTGGGTCCACAGAGAGGGATGCAAAATATGACACATACATTTTGCTCAATGCCAGTCAGCATAAGGGCTCCCGAGTGGCGCAAGGCACTGCATCCAAGTGCTAGAGACATCACTACAGACCCAGGTTGAATCCAGGCTGTATCACATCCGGCTGTGATTGGGAGTCCCATAGGGCGGTGAACAATTGGCCCAGCATTGTCTGGGTTAGGTCAGTGTAGGCTGTCATTGTAAATAAGAAGTTGTTCTTAACTGACTTGCCTAGTTAAATAATGGTTAAAAACATTTAATTAAAAAGCATGTTTCTCTCTCACACACAAATGTACAAGCACAGATACATGTAAACATGGGGTCTCACCTAATAAGAGGAAGGTCAGTATCCATTGCAGCACACTGATATTCTCAAGGAAATCCTTCAATTTAGTCTTTTTCTGCTTCATCCCTTCAACCTAAAGAGCAAAAATTGATACAGTTCAATATGATCAGGCATTCCCATCGCTGTCAGCAATTTGTGTGTTTCAAATGAGATTGTCTTGGGAACGTGTAGGCCTTTAGGCTAGGCTACTACACTTGGAGACTTGAGATGACAAATCAAATGCAGTGGTATTGTCTACATCACGAATCTAAATTCAATTTTACTTGTGACCTTAACATTGGCGATAGCACTAATGTCTGTGCATCAATATATCATTATGTCTAGCCTACGGAATATCAATCAAAAGATCAGGGCAATGTGTTAAATGTAACATCGATAATCCACCAAAAAGTTTACTTGACAATCTAGACAAACTACAATGCATTTAATAGGAAAAGGATTTGATTCCTGTTACCTTTCCTGTCATTTCCCCTAAATTGTTCACAGAGCAACTGTCCGGCGTAGCCTAGTAGACCTAACGTTATACCCTGCATGGACGTAGGCTACTTCGATCACAGTTCAAGTTGCATATATGGAAAATAACGATCACTTCCACTCCCAACACTTTGACACACTAACGAGCTATTGTTAGTGTGTCTAATATGTTGAACCATTGACAGTAGAACAAGTTACTATATTAATAATACTATTATCTTTAATAGTAACTCAATATCATCTATTTACTAGAACAAATCTCGGAGCGGAAGAGTATGTCCCTCAGTGAGTTTCCGGATCAACAGTCGAAACGCAGATAGAACAATGAGACAGATATTTCACTGGATGTATAAATATGAAGCATCCGCTTGGCGTTTCCACTCAATAATAAATATGGTAGTGATGACGTTAGATTGATTTTGTCCAACATTCTGCAAAATTTTTCCAAACACTATCATCTGTTACGAACAGAGCCAACAACGTTCTTTAGACTTTTCCCCAAAGATTTTAAAAAATTGCATTGTTTAGAAGGAGTGCAAGGCGAATTGGGTTTTTGCACCCGCACACTTCACAGAGCAGACGTTCCCTAACGGAAATATGCAGATGTCTGTTAGAACGCGCCAATAGGACCTGCCAGCTTGTACTTGGTTCTGCCCACCTCCTTACTTGGTTCTGCCCCCTATGACTAATTTGTTCCAAATAGAAACGACGGGCTGTGGTCTATCTTGGTTTAGCTATAAAAAGTATTTGGTCAAACGATAGACAGCAGCCTGGCTTCTTCTTCTATGTGGTTTAACTGCGGTTGGCGTTCAATATGTTGCATTACCGCCCCCAATTGGACAATAGTATAATTACATTATAATTTGATACAAAATGGCAAAAAAGGAAGAAAAAAAAACACCCAACTAACACTAACCCTACCCCTTTCCACTACTTTGACCGTATCTGCTCCTGCACCATGCCAACAACCTGGGAGGACAGAACACCACCACTCAACACACCCTGTGTCTCTGCAGCTGCCACCACAACCTATATTTTCTGTGATACGGTTGATTACCATTGCTATGAACGATAAGCCAACCTTACTGAAGCATACATCTGCTCCTTTTATTCTCTGTCCCCAACACACTAGACGACCAGTTCTTATAGCCTTTAGCCGTACCCTTAACCGACTCATCCTCTGTTCCACTGGTGATGTAGAGGTTAACCCAGGCCCTGTAGCCCCTAGTTCCACTCCTATTCCCCAGGCGCTATCCTTTGTTGACTTCTGTAACCGCAAAAGCCTTGGTTTCATACATCAGAAGGCTCCTCCCTAAGTTTGTTTTACTCAATGCTTTAGCACACTCTGCCAATCCTGATGTCCTAGCCGTGTCTGAATCCTGGCTTGGGAAGGCCACCAAAAATTCAAATATTTCCATCCCCAACTACAACATTTTCCACCAAGATAGAACTGCCAAAGGGAGAGGAGTTGCAATCTACTGCAGAGTTAGCTGCAGAGTTCTGTCATGCTATCCAGGTCTGTGCACAAACAGTTTGAGGTTCTACTTTTAAAAATCCACCTTTCCAGAAATCAGTCTCTCACTGTTGCCACTTGTTATAGACGCCCCTCAACCCCCAGCTGTGCCCTGGACACCATATATGAATTAATTGCCCCCCATTTATCTTCAGAGTTTGTACTGTTAGGTGACCTAAACTGGGATATGCTTAACACCCCGGCCATCCAACAAGCTAAGCTAGATGCCCTCAATCTCACACAAATTATCATGGAACCCACCAGGTCCAACCCTAAATCCGTAAACACGGGCACCCTCATAGATATCATCCTGACCAACCTGCCCTTTATATACACCTCTACAGTCTTCAACCAGGATCTCAGCGATCACTGCCTCATTGCCTGCATCCGTAATGGGTCAGCGGTCAAACAACCACCACTCATCACTGTCAAACGCTCCCTGAAACACTTCAGCGAGCATGCTTTTAATCTACCTGCCCCGGGTATCCTGGAAGGATATTGACCTCATGCCGTCAGTAGAGGATGCCTGGTTATTCTTTAAAAATTCTTTCCTCACCATCTTAAATAAGCATGCCCCGTTCAAAAAAAAGGTAGAACTAAGAACAGATATAGCCCTTGGTTCACTCCAGACCTAACTGCACTTGACCAGCACAAAAACATCCTGTGGCGTTACTGCATTAGCATCGATTAGCCCTGCGATATGCAACTTTTCAGGGAAGTTAAGAACCAATATACACAGGCAGTTAGGAAAGCAAAGGCTAGCTTTTTCAAACAGAAATTTGCATCCTGTAGCACTAATTCCAAAAGGTTCTGGGACACTGTAAAGTCCATGGAGAATAAGAACACCTCCTCCCAGCTGCCCACTGCACTGAGACTAGGAAACACTCACCACCGATAATCGAGAATCTCAATAAGCATTTCTTTAAGGCTGGCCATGTTTTCCACCTGGCTACCCCTACCACGGTCAACAGCACTGCACCCCCCACAGCAATTTGCCCAAGCCTCACCCATTTCTCCTTCACCCAAATCCAGATAGCTGATGTTCTGAAAGAGCTGCAAAATAAGTTCCCCTACAAATCAGCTGGGCTAGACAATCTGGACCATCTCTTTCTAAAATTATCCACCGTAATTGTTACAACCCCTATTACCAGCCTGTTCAACCTCTCTTTTGTATCATCTGAGATCTCTAAAGATTGGAAAAGCTGCCACGGTCATCCTCCTCTTCAAAGGGGGAGACACTCTAGACCCAAACTGTTACAGACAAATATCCATCCTGCCCTGCCTTTCTAAAGTCTTGTTAACAGACAGATCACTGACCATTTAGGTACCCACCGATTGATTGATTGATTGCTTCTGTGGACGGGTGTCTTTTATACAGGTAACAAGCTGAGATTAGGAGCACTCCCTTAAAGAGTGTGCTCCTAATCTCAGCTCGTTACCTGTATAAAAGACACCTGGGAGCCAGAAATCTTTCTGATTGAGAGGGGGTCAAATACTTATTTCCCTCATTAAAATGCTAATGAATTTATAAAAAATTTGACATGCGTTTTTCTGGATTTTTTTGTTGTTATTCTGTCTCTCACTGTTCAAATAAACCTACCATTAAAATTATAGACTGATCATTTCTTTGTCAGTGGGCAAACGTACAAAATCAGCAGGGGATCAAATACTTTTTTCCCTCACTGTATTTATTGCCTTACCTACTTAATCTTACTTCATTTGCACACACTGTATACACATTTTTCTATTGTGTTATTGACTGTATGTTTGTTTTTCCCATGTGTAACTCTGTGTTGTTTTTGTCGCACTGCTTTGCTTTATCTTGGCCAGGTCGCAGTTGTAAATGAGAACTTGTTCTCAACTGGCCTACCTGGTTAAATACAGGTGAAATAAATAAAATAAAAATATATATTTCACTCGTTTGCTTATCCCTCTGTGCTGCACAGATCTACTACTCACAGGGATCCTCTCAGGATTCCTCACTCTTCACCCATCCTCCTTTACTTTCTTCACTGCCTCAGCATACCACACCTTCTGCACTACTCTGACTCTGGCCACCTCAACCTGCCTCTCTTTTACCAGACACTTCTGATCCCCAGCAACATAGGCAGCCCTACAGTTGACACAGACAACTCTTTCCACCAAAACAACATAATCCTTTGTCCCTTGCACTCCCTGCACACTTCTCACATCTTGGAATCTCTCTCCTACACAATGCTGCGACATGACCATAAGCATTTTAGCCAAAACACCGATGTGGATTTGGCACAAAAGCTCTAACAGGATGACTGATATATCCTAACATGACTCTGATTCAAAACGCAAAAGGACAGACTGTGACAAATCTGCTGCACCACACTCCCTATCGGGTCTGCACCACACTCCCTATCGGGTCTGCACCACACTCCCTATCGGGTCTGCACCACACTCCCTATCGGGTCTGCACCACACTCCCTATCGGGTCTGCACCACACTCCCTATCGGGTCTGCGTCACACCAAACAACGGGCATCACAAACACCAGGGATGTTCAACTTCAGTTGCTCCACCTCCACACTAAACGGTACCCCAGAAATCAATCATTTCAATGGTGCCCTGTTCCTAAGAGCAAATGAAGAAACGGTACTTGACCCGAGTTGCGTGGCCATTCCCTTTTGGCGGAAGAAACACAGACAAACATTACAAGTCCACTTTGAGTTACCTTCACTGATTTAACAGTACTCAACATCTTTTCCACCCAACATCACCATATTTGGCTCAGATGAAACATCTGGTGAAACATCTGGCTCATTGTTCTATCTGTGTCTATACTACTCGGTCTAAACTCTAGAGTCTAGACCACAGGTGTCAGACTCATTCCATGGAGGGCCGTGTGTGGGTTTTTGCTCTCCCCTTGAACTTGATTAATGAATTAAGGGCACTAATTGGTAAGGAACTCCCCACACCTGGTTGTCTAGGGCTTAATTGAAAGGAAAAACCAAAAACCTGCAGACAACAGGTCCTCCATGGAATGAGTTTGACACCCCTGGTCTAGACTGTCAAGTGACAGAAAAGTTGGTGGATAAACTAAAGATAGTTCACTCAGGCCATTTACCATTGGAAAAAATGGTAAGTTCCAGTCTACTTAACTGGGTGTCTCCCATAGACACCAATGCAATAGCAGGTCAGCCTGGTCTACTTGTTTCATTGACTTTCATTCGATCAGAAAACAAAACAAAAAAACAGCGAGCGGCACTTCCTCTTCCATCTCTGATGACAGCCATTGGTGACAGCTCATAACAGGGAGACAATGCATGGAGTGCTTGGCAAGTTTCGGGAAATCATGTCAATCGCAATGTACCAGCTTGGACGCACATTTACATCTTACATGAATGCATGCATTCCAGATATACATTCTGCGCAAGCCTGCTCATATTAGAAGATAATTATATGATATTCATGTGGTTCATGAGACGTAAAAGCTTATCCAGGCATTGGAAAGCAGTGGAGGCTGCTGAGAGGACAGCTCATAACAATGGTTGGAACGGCGCGAATGGAATGGCATGATGTATTTGATACCATTCCACTGATTCCGCTCCAGCCAATACCATGGGCCCATCCTCCCTAACTAAGGTGCCACCAACCACCTGTGTTGAAAAGATCTGATGTTCTACACACGCCTGCCCAGAATTTGTGTATCTGATACGGTCCTTATATGTCTTCTGACTATGGCTGTGTTCAAAGAGGATCATAACTGTAATGTATCATGAGTAAATTGTGAATGACTGATCTACAAATAATAATGAGTAGTTATTTATGATGCAATGTTCTTTGTAGATCAGTAAGTTGGTAGTTGCCTGCACCGTTGGCTGCAATGTCGAACAAGCCCATTGTCTTTTGACTTTCGAGACCATGGTAGGAGGCCTGTAGGTCTAATACTATAGAGATGGAAGGGCCCTTCCGAAAGCATGTGTTGATTACCACATCTGGCTATTCAGGGGCTGTGAAATATGAAAAGCAAGGTGTGGACTCTCCAAATATTAATAAATATTAAAAGGGACTTACCATAAGCTACATTATCTTGGATATGTTTCTTATTAAGTTGATTATTCATTATATCTCTGGCACATTTCTTAAGTAGGCTACACTCTTAGAAAAAAAGATGCTATCTAGAACCTAAAATGGGACTTTCCCATAAGAGGACCCTTTGAAGAACCTGTTTTGGTTCTAGATAGAACCCTTTTGGTTCAAGGTATAACCATTTTGGGGATCCAAGAGTAACCCTTTCCACAGAGTGTTCTACATGGAATCCAAAAGGGTTCTACCTAGAACCAAAAAGGGTTGTACCTCTAAGCAAAAATATTTATCCTATGGGGACAACCGAAGAACCCTTTTGGAACACTTTTTTCTAAAGTGTAGATCTACTGGTGCTCTATATGCCTAGCGTCACCTGTTTCCCTTCAAAGGGCCACACACTATCATGGTCCAAACACTCCAAGACAGTTGTGAAGAGGGCATGACAACACCTTTTACCCTCAGGAGACTAAAAAGATTTGGCATGGGTCCCAAGATCTTCAAAAAGTTCTACAGCTGCACCACCGAGAGCATCATGACCGGTTGCATCACCACCTGGTATGGTAACTGCTTGGCATTTGACCGTAAAGCCGCTACAGAGGGTAATGCATAAGGCCCAGCACATCACTGGGGCCAAGCTTCCTGACATCTAGGACCTAAACTCAGAAAAAAAGAAATGTCCCTTTTTCAGGACCCTGTCTTTCAAAGATAATTCATAAAAATCCAAATAACTTCACAGATCTTCATTGTAAAGGGTTTTTCCGATGCTTGTTCAATGAACCATAAACAATTAATGAACATGCACCTGTGGAACGGTCGTTAAGACACTAACAGCTTACAGACGGAAGGCAATTAAGGTCACAGTTATGAAAACTTAGGACACTAAAGAGGCCTTTCTATTGACTCTGAAAAACACCAAAAGAAAGATGCCCAGGGTCCCTGCTCATCTGTGTGAACATGCATTAGGCATGCTTCAAGGAGGCATGAGGACTGTAGATGTGGCCAGGGCAATAAATTGCAATGTTTGTACTGTGAGATGTCGAAGACAGCGCTACAGGGTGACAGGACAGACAGCTGATCGTCCTCGCAGTGGCAGACCACGTGTAACACCACCTGCACAGGATCGGTACATCCGAACATCACACCTGCGGGACAGGTACAGGATGGCAACAACATCTGCCCGAGTTACACCAGGAAATCATAATCCCTCCATCAGTGCTCAGACTGTCCGCAATAGGCTGAGAGAGGCTGGACTGAGCGCTTGTAGGCCTGTTGTAAGGCAGGTCGTCACCAGACATCACCGGTAACAACGTTGCCTATGGGCACAAACCCACCGTCGCTGGACGGACCAGAGAGGACTGGCAAAAAGTGCTCTTCACTGACAAGTCGCGGTTTTGTCTCACCAGGGGTGATGGTCGGATTCGCGTTTATCGTCGAAGGAATAAGCGTTACACCGAGGCCTGTACTCTGGAGCGGGATCGATTTGGAGGTGGAGGGTCCATCATGGTCTGGGGCGGTGTGTCACTGCATCATCAGACTGAGCTTGTTGTCATTGCAGGCAATCTCAATGCTGTGCGTTACAGGGAAGACATCCTCCTGCAGAATCATCCTGACATGACCCTCCAGCATGACAATGCCACCAGCCATACTGCTTGTTCTGTGCGTGATTTCCTGCAAGACAGGAATGTCAGTGTTCTGCCATGGCCAGCGAAAAGCCCGGATCTCAATCCCATTGAGCATGTCTGGGACCTGTTGGATCGGAGGATGAGGGCTAGGGCAATTCCCCCCAGAAATGTCCAGGAACTTGCAGGTGCCTCGGTGGAAGATTGGGGTAACATCTCACAGCAAGAACTGGTAAATCTGGTGCAGTCCATGAGGAGGAGATGCACTGCAATACTTAATGCAGCTGGTGGCCACACCAGATACTGACTGTTACTTTTGATTTTGACCCCCCCTTTGTTCAGGGACACATTATTCAATTTATGTTAGTCACATGTCTCAGTTGTTGAATCTTGTTATGTTCATACAGTGAGGGAAAAAAGTATTTGATCCCCTGCTGATTTTGTACATTTGCCCACTGACAAAGAAATGATCAGTCTATAATTTTAATGGTAGGTTTATTTGAACAGTGAGAGATGGAATAACAACAAAGAAATCCAGAATAACGCATGTCAAAAATGTTATAAATTGATTTGCATTTTAATGTGCGAAATAAGTATTTGACCCCTCTGCAAAACCTGATTTAGTACTTGGTGGCAAAACCCTTGTTGGCAATCACAGAGGTCAGGTATTTCTTGTAGTTGGCCACCAGGTTTGCACACATCTCAGGAGGGATTTTGTCCCACTCCTCTTTGCAGATCTTCTCCAAGTCATTAAGGTTTCGAGGCTGACGTTTGGCAACTCGAACCTTCAGCTCCCTCCACAGATTTTCTATGGGATTAAGGTCTGCAGACTGGCTAGGCCACTCCAGGACCTTTATGTGCTTCTTCTTGCGCCACTCCTTTGTTGCCTTGGCCGTGTGTTTTGGGTCATTGTCATGCTGGAATACCCATCCACGACCCATTTTTAATGCCCTGGCTGAGGGAAGGAGGTTCTCACCCAAGATTTGATGGTACATAGCCCCATCCATCATCCCTTTGATGCGGTGAAGTTGTCCCGTCCCCTTAGCAGAAAAACACCCCCAAAGCATAATGTTTCCACCTCCATGTTTGACAGTGGGGATGGTATTCTTGGGGTCATAGGCAGCATTCCTCTTCCTCCAAACACGGCGAGTTGAGTTGATGCCAAAGAGCTCCATTTTGGTCTCATCTGACCACAACACTTTCACCCAGTTGTCCTCTGAATCATTCAGATGTTCATTGGCAGACTTCAGAAGGGGATGTATATGTGCTTTCTTGAGCAGGGGGACCTTGCGGGCGCTGCAGGATTTCAGTCCTTCACGGCGTAGTGTGTTACCTATTGTTTTCTTGGTGACTATGGTCCCAGCTGCCTTGAGATCATTGACAAGATCCTCCCGTGTAGTTCTGGGCTGATTCCTCACCGTTCTCATGATCATTGCAACTCCACGAGGTGAGATCTTGCATGGAGCCCCAGGCCGAGGGAGATTGACAGTTATTTTGTGTTTCTTCCATTTGCGAATAATCGCACCAACTGTTGTCACCTTCTCACCAAGCTGCTTGGTGATGGTTTTGTAGCCCATTACAGCCTTGTGTAGGTCTACAATCTTGTCCCTGACATCCTTGGAGAGCTCTTTGGTCTTGGCCATGGTGGAGAGTTTGGAATCTGATTGATTGATTGCTTCTGTGGACGGGTGTCTTTTATACAGGTAACAAACTGAGATTAGGAGCACTCCCTTTAAGAGTGTGCTCCTAATCTCAGCTCGTTACCTGTATAAAAGACACCTGGGAGCCAGAAATCTTTCTGATTGAGAGGGGGTCAAATACTTATTTCCCTCATTAAAATGCTAATCAATTTATAACATTTTTGACATGCGTTTTTCTGGATTTTTTTGTTGTTATTCTGTCTCACTGTTCAAATAAACCTACAATTAAAATTATAGACTGATCATTTCTTTGACAGTGGGAAAATGTACAAAATCAGCAGGGGATCAAATACTTTTTTCCCTCACTGTATAAATATTTACACGTTCAGTTTTCCGAAAATAAACGCAATTGACAGTGAGAGGACGTTTCTATTTTTGCTGAGTTTATGTACTAGGTGGTGTCAGAGGAAGGCCCCAAAAATTGTCAAAGACTCCAGTCACCCAATTCATAGACTGTTCTCTCTGCTACCGCATGACAAGTGGTACCAGAGCCAAAAGGCTCCTTAACAGCTTCTACCCCCAAGCCATAAGACTGTTGAACAATTAATCAAATGGCCACTGGGACTATTTACATTGACCCCCCCACCCTTTGTTTTTACTGCTACATGCTGTTTATTATCTATGAATAGTCACTTTACAAATAACCTTGACTAACCTGTACCACGCACATTGACTTGGTATTGGTACCCCCTGTATATTGCCTCGAAATTGTTATGTAATTTTGTTGTGTTACTTATTTGTATTTATTTATTTAAACTTTATTTAGTAAATATTTTCTTAACTCTATTTCTTGAACTGCATTTTTGGTTAACGCTTGTAAGTAAGCATTTCACGGTAAGGTCTACACCTGTTGTATTCAGCCCATGTGACGAATATCATTTGATTTGATTTGAAAGGGTATAAAGCACAAAAGGTTGGCCTTTAACTAATGTTAAATTAAGTTAAGAGTATGAGTCGAATAGAGAATACATAAAAAAATGTTAGTTATTTATCTAGAAAGGATATTACACATACGCACTCAGCTATTTTCGATTTAGGCAGCACCCCGCACCTCTCTGATTCAGAGGGGTTGGGTTAAATGCGGGAAGACACATTTCAGTTGAAGGCATTCAGTTGTACAACTGACTAGGTATCCCCCTTTCCCTTTGGATTTCTCTCATTTCTTCCATCTCCCTGGTTTGGAGCTTAGGCCTACACAGTAGCCTAATGGATATGATTATTTATACGATAGCGATATTTGCATACAGTTGAAGTCAGAAGTTTACATACACCTTAGCCAAATACATTTAAACTTAGTTTTTTGCAATCCCTGACATTTAATCTGAGTAAAAAATCCCTATTTTAGGTAAATTAGGATCACCACTTTATTTTAAGAATCTGAAATGTCAGAGTAATAGTAGAGAGAATGATTTATTTCAGCTTTTATTTCTTTCATCACATTCCCAGTGGGTCAGAAGTTTACATACACTCAATTAGTATTTGGTAGCATTGCCTTTAAATTGTTTAACTTGGGTCAAACGTTTCAGTTAGCTTTCCACAAGCTTCCCACAATAAGTTGGGTGAATTTTGGCCCATTCCTCCTGACAGAGATGGTGTAACTGAATCAGGTTTGTAGGCCTCCTTGCTCGCACATGCTTTTTCAGTTCTGACAACATATTTTCTATCAGATTGAGGTCAGGGCTTTGTCATGGCCACTCCAATACATTGACTTTGTTGTCCTTAAGCCATTTTGCCACAACTTTGGAAGTATGCTTGGGGTCATTGTCCATTTGGAAGACCCATTTGTGACCAAGCTTTAACTTCCTGACTGATGTCTTGATGTGTTGTTTCAATAAATCCACATAATTTTCCTGCCTCATGATGCCATCTATTTTATGAAGCGCACCAGTCCCTCCTGCAGCAAAGCACCCCCACAACATGATGCTGCCACCCCCGTGCTTCAAGGTTGGGATGGTGTTCTTCGGCATGCAAGCTCCTCCTTGTTCCTCCAAACATAACGATGGTCATTATGGCCAAACAGTTCTATTTTTCTTTCATCAGACCAGAGGACATTTCTCCAAAAAGTATGATTTTTGTCTCCATGTACCTTTGCAAACCGTAGTCTGGCTTTTTTTATGGCGGTTTTGGAGCAGTGGCTTCTTCCTTGCTGAGCGGTCCTTCAGGTTATGTCGATATAGGATTTGTTTTACTGTGGATATAGATACTTTTGTACCTGCTTCCTCCAGCATCTTCACAAGGTCCTTTACTGTTGTTCTGGGATTGATTCGCACCAAAGTACGTTCACCTCTAGGAGATAGAACGCATCTCCTTCCTGAGCGGTATGACGGCTGAGTGGTCCCATGATGTTTTTACTTGCGTACTATTGTTTGTACAGATGAATATGGTACCTTCAGGCTTTTGGAAATTGCTCCCAAGGATGAACCAGACTTATGGAGGACTACCATTTTTTTTCAAGTCTTGGCTGAATTCTTTTGATTTTCCCATGATGTCAAGCAAAGAGGCACTGAGTTTGAAGGTAGGCCTTGAAATACAGCCACCGTACACCTCCAATTGACTCAAATATGTCAAGTAGCCTATCAGAAGCTTCTAAAGCCATGACATCATTTTCTGGAATTTTCCAAGCTGTTTAAAGGCACAGTCAACTTAGTGTATGTAAACTTCTGACCCACTGCAATTGTGATACACTGAATGATAAGTGAAATAATCTGTCTGTAAACAACTGTTGGAAAAATGACTTGTGTGATGTACAAAGTAGATGTCCTATCCAACTTGACAAAACTTTAGTTTGTTAACAACAAAATTGTGGAGTGGTTGAAAACCGAGTTTTAATGACTCCGACCTAAGTGTATGTAAACTTCCGACTTTAACTGTATAATCACGGAGAGCCTATGGCTACAGACAGACAAAGAATACACTTATACAAACATTTCTCAGGAGGGACCAGGAATGTACAACTTTTTATATTACCTGTAACAAAGCATGTAATGGACTGTTGACTGCATGACTGAGACCCCAAGCATTGAACCCCTCCCTGCGTTGTAACTGACATTGTAGAAGTCACAAGTACAATGAAGATATCTCTAGCCTGCAGGAATCCATTGATAAGCCTCACCGCCTCACAAACATTCAGCAACATGGGCAGTTAAGAGTTCAGCTCAAAGTCAACAGAAACTTTAGCACCACTGTTCAACTGAACAGCAATGCGCTCAGGCCCACACACCTTTTAGCACCGTGGACAGGCCCGCGACCAGCATGAAGTAGGCTAGCCTCAACAGAAGACTGACAGCTGATTCAGCACCATGCCACTGAACAGCGCTGCGCTCATGAGCACGGTAGTTCAGCACCATGGACAATACCGCAAAGGCGAAAAGCTAAGTAAAGAGAAGACCATCTAGATTCAGCACCACAGCTTCTGAACAGCGCCGCACCCAGGCAGCCCATATCCTGAGTGAACATTCCAAACCTCTAATTGTAGGCGGAAAGCCTGCTGACAGATTACATACTTTGCTATTGTTTCCATTCCCCTTTCCAGTCCCCCCTGAACTTTAGAATTGCGAACTTGTAGGAAATAAATAGAACATAACTGCAAAACTGCTCTCAGACTCTTTGGTATCCCGTTACACCCTGACAGTGTTCAGCTTCTGAGAATAAATCTGATACATATTTCCCTTCTTCCCATGCCAACCTGTCATATAAGACAGTGATGATGGTGCAGCCATTTTCAAAGGTGCTTCTATTTATAGATTAAGAGGAGAGTGATGGGATGGAGAGGAGAAACTAGGCGGGATTGAAGGAATACCAACATGAAAGTAAGCCTTAGAGAACTTTAGGCTAAATAGGCAACTGTTATAGAGTGGTAATTGAATAGACTGGCTATCTGTTTGAAAAACATCATAGTGGAATGTCAAACAGTTTTGGGACACTTCCACCGCCGACAAAATCCCAATTTAACTCAATCCCAAATCAGTTTGCAGTTCACAATATTAAAAATACAGACCTCAGGATGGGAAATAGGACTAGCCTAACGAAGTGACAGGGTTAATGCCTGTAATAAACTGTTCATAAGTAGGCTATAACTGGCTACTCGGCAAAGTCCTGAAATGGTTTAATGTATTTCTGAATAATTGTTTTGACCATGTCTGTTGAAGTTTAATGAGTTTGGTGTGAATATGTGTCATGTCAACCGGTGCACAATGTGCTTTTCGCAAGCCGTGTGTTATTTTATGTGTGAATGTAATGTTGTAGCCTATGTCTGTCAGTTCCTAAGGTGAAGATGGGCTGCTATTGGGGATGTGCGTTTAGGAATGCACACGCTGTCAGTCTGCTTACGTCCGCAGACGAAATTGTAAATAGCCTCCTGGAGCGGAGTCAGTTGAAAGAGGTGGAGAAAAGGGCAGACATATACATTTAGAAAAAAAACGACGTATAGAAAATTCGTAGGCTACTCGGTCAGGCGGGCAGATATGTCGACTCGACCATCGAAAAAAACGACGTCACATCGGGTTGAAAGAGACGCGCATTATATAATCTTCATAAACCTGCCTCGTTGTATCCGTTTTTTTTTATCAACCAATGGCCTCTTCTGGACAGCTATGCATATGAATATAAATGCAAATATCTGGTAGCGCACCGCTTGAACCGAAATGTCTGTGTTTATTTGTGCTGTTGTTATTTTTAGCCAAAACCATCCATGTTTCATCTGATGGTTCCGAAAAGGCGCATAATTATATAGCATTACATTATTTTATTTGTGAATGGGGTTTATCCCTCTGTTTTTTTTGGAGAGGAACATTTTTGTAACGTCGCAATGAACTGCATCATGGATTTCAATCAGATTTCTTAGGGTATGGGGCCGGTTTAATCGGTGGAAGAGGGAAACGCTGTTCATGTAAACAAGAACCGAGAATCCTCTCAGATCCGCCCCATTTATTTATTATATCTTTCAGTATTTCTTGACACATTTGGAAAAGTGCTTTTTTCTACCGTTCTTCCACAAAGACGGCAATGTCATCATCAACATCCCGGCGTGGTTTTGTTGTTGTCTGATTTTACTACTGGATATCGGCAGTTACCCCTGCGCCAAGCCATACATCAGTATTTCTATAAGGTAATGCCTTTACCTTCATTTCCCATACCATGTTATAGGAACAGCAAATGTTGCCCCAAACACCATAGATGAAATCAGATCCCTTAAATAGGTTTTTGCATATAGCCTTCCTTACTGTAATATTGCATGTGAAGTCAATGTAAATAGGAGCTAGAGGTCGGTGCATGTTGTTTTTCCACAATAATTTACATGTATGCAATTTCTGCTGTAGCACAAGTAGGCATGGTAGATGATATATCGTGCGTTTGTATGCTATGCCATTTCCCACAGAAACTCTAGTCAGCATGTCTGCTTTATTGGCGATAGAATAAAGATAACGTATCCAAGGTTTTAGTACTGTGCGTTTAACTTCAGTCGTGACGTGACTAGTGGTCGTAAATATCTCACAGAAAACCAAAAAAGTCCAGCTGCTGACTTGTGATGATGGATCCCATGCACGGTATCTTTCTAATCATATTTTAACGGATGACTTTGTCAAAAAACCTCTTATCAGACGTGGTCATCGCGTAAACATACCGACAGTGTCGTTGGAATTCATAATAATGACATTGTTTCTGTTGTTTATGTGAATAAATGTGTAGACATTAGGCCTACGCACCGCGTCTGTGCGCGTAGTCAGGTGAATGGGTTTATCATGCGCGCGTCTTTGGGGTGTTGGGGTTGGGGATGTGCTCGTCTGGCTGGGATGATAATTTGTTTTGAGTTCATGAAGCTATTTCGATATCAGTGCTTTAGCTAATATAATTTCGTCTTAAACACATTTAATGACAGCGTGAGAATGCATATGCCACATGTACAGAATGCATCTATCAAGCTGGTCGTTAAATTGGACAAACAGAGGCGTGGGGGCGTGGAGTGTGTAACATTTTAGTGCTGGATACGCTGAGACGTGACGAGTATTCCCTTAGATACACCTTTCAGGATAACATATTTGTATTGCAGACTGACAAATTTACACAGAATATAGGCCTATTAAATTACAGGAGGGAGTTTGGTGGGGTGGGGGAATCCAATATACACTATCTGTAAGTTATTTGTGTGACTGTGACTGCAGCCATTTGTCTCCACCCTTGTATTTGTCTGGAGCTTTTCTATACAAGCATATTCTATGCCAATACTTATAATCAATTGTATTTGAATACCAGGGTGTAGTGAGGAGTTTTAGCTTGGGGAAGGAAGCTTTGATTAAAATGAAAAGATAAGAAGCTCCACATGATAAGAAACTCCACATGTACAATGATGTCTACACATGTCTGGAGGCTAACAATTTATGTGACTGAATCCAATTCCATGTCCTGTCACAGGTTCCCACTGTATGTATAGTTGAAGTTAGAAGTTTACATACACTTAGGTTGGAGTCATTAAAACTCATTTTTTCAAACACTCCACAATTTTCTTGTTAACAAACTATAGTTTTGGCAAGTCGGTTAGGACATCTACAAGTCATTTTTCCAACAATTGTTTACAGACAAATTATTTCACTTATCATTCAGTGTATCACAATTGCAGTGGGTCAGAAGTTTCCAAATGCCTGAAGGTACCACATTCATCTGTATAAACAATAGTACGCAAGTATAAACACCATGGGTCCACGCAGCCGTCATACCGCTCAGGAAGGAGATGCGTTCTGTCTCCTAGAGATGAACGTACTTTGGTGCAAAAAGTGCAAATCAATCCCAGAACAACAGCAAAGGACCTTGTGAAGATACTGGAGGAAGCAGGTACAAAAGTATCTATATCCACAGTAAAACAAGACCTATATCGACATAACCTGAAAGGCCGCTCAGCAAGGAGAAGCCACTGCTCCAAACCGCCATAAAAAAGCCAGACTACGGTTTGCAACTGCACAAGGGGACAAAGATCATACTTTTTGGAGAAATATCCTCTGGTCTGATGAAACAAAAATAAAACTGTTTGGCCACAATAATATCGTTATGTTTGGAGGAAAATGGGGGAGGCTTGCAAGCTGAAGAACACCATCCCAACCGTGAAGCACGGGGATGGCAGCATCATGTTGTGGCTGTGCTTTGCTGCAGGAGGGACTGGTGCACAAAATAGAGGGCTTCATGAGGGAGGAAAATTATGTGGATATATTGAAGCAACATCTCAAGACATCAGTCAGGAAGTGAAAGCTTGGTCACAAATGGTTCTTCCAAATGAACAATGACCCCAAGCATACTTCCAAAGTTGTGGCAAAATGGCTTAAGGACAACAAAGTCAAGGTATTGGAGTGGTCATGACAAAGCCCTGACCTCAATCCGATAGAAAATTTGTTGTCAGAACTGAAAAAGCGTGTGCAAGCAAGGAGGCCTACGAACCTGACTCAGTTACAGCAGCTCTGTCAGGAGGAATGGGCCAAAATTCACCCAACTTAGTGTGGGAAGCTTGTGGAAGGCTACCCAAAACGTTTGACCCAAGTTAAAGGCAATGCTCCCAAATACTAATTGGGTGTAAGTAAACTTCTGACCCACTGGGAATGTGATGAAAGAAATAAAAGCTGAAATAAATAATTCTCTCTACTATTATTCTTCTGACATTTCACATTCTTAAAATAAAGTGGTGATCCTAACTGACCTAAGACAGGGAATTTTTACTCAGATGAAATGTCCAGAATTGTGAAAAACTGAGTTTAAATGTATTTGGCTAAGGTGTATGTAGACTACCGACTTCAACTGTATGTTCCTATGAGTGTACATGTGCAGTAATATGCGTCTGATTTGTGGTCATTTTCATTTAATTTCTGGCCAGTTGAATTTAACATCAACTTCCAGTGCAATACCTGAATTGACTGGCATTAAGATGGCAAACTGCTTCTTACTCGCTTGTGTGTTTGTTTGACAATTTTCTGCTATCGTGAAAGTTTACATACATATTGGTATTATACTATAAATGTGCATGCATATGTCGGGATTTGATCATATTCATATATGAAAATCAATCTCCATATAGGTATTTATGTGCGTGTGTCTCTGTGTATGTCTTTTTTATTATAGGGTGCTGTAGGTACCAATGTATCCTAAAATATTGTTGAAAACAAAACTTAAAAGCATTAAGTAGCCTAGTGGTTAGAGCTTTGGGCCAGTAACCGAAAGGTTGCCTAAATCAAATCCCTGCCCTGACAATGTGTAAAAATCTGTTTTTCTGCCCCTGAACAAGGCAGTTAACCCACTGTTCTGAGGCCGTCATTGTAAATAAGAATTTGTTCTTAACTGACTTTCCTAGTTAAATAAAGGTGAAATGGAAGAAAAAGTATCATCATCCAAAGTCCCTAAACTCCTCCAGTGTTCAGTGATTATAGCAACAAGATCATCTATAGCAACTCCTAGTGGTTGTGGATTAGAACACACAGCCTAAATATTTCTCTTCCTACTAAGGTGGCTAATGCCACCTGAACCCTTTCTCCCTGAATGTCACAGAATTCTGTTTTTTTTCTTTGCCAAATGCTACCATCCACCTGAGAAAGGACAGTTACAGTGGAGTCGATGGACCTAATGAACCCTCTCTATATTGAGCAGCTTCTGACTGAAAGTAAATGAATGAAATACACATGTTTCAGCAGCATTGCAGGAACCCTCTCGTTCATTTTGACATCCATTTCCAGATATCAATGAGTAGGATGCAAACCGCGACACCGGCCTGGATAGTGTTGTGCCTTCAGAAAGTTTCCTACTCCTTGACTTATTCCACATTTTGTTGTGTCACAGTCTAATTTCAAAATGGATTAAATATATGTTTTTTCTCACCTATTTACACACAATACCCCATCATGACAAAGAGAAAACATGTTTTTAAAATCTCCTGCAAATGTATTGAAAATTAAATGCATTAATATCTCATTTACATAAGTATTCACACTCTCTAAAGGCTTTCCACACTTGGATTGTGCAACATTTGCCCATTATTCTTTTCAAAATTATTCAAGACCTATCAAATTGGTTGTTGACCATTGTTAGACAATCAATTTAAGTCCGTGTCATACATTTTCAGGTAGATTTAAGTCAGAACTTAACTCGGCCACTCAGGAACATTCACTGTCTTCTTGTTAAGCAACTCCAGTGTAGATTTGGCCTCGTGTTTTAGGTTATTGTCCTGCTGAAAGGTAAATTCATCTACCAGTGTCTGGTGGAAAGCAGACTGAACCAGGTTTTCCTCTAGGATTTTGCCTGTGGTTAGTTCCATTCCGTTTCTTTTTTATCCTGAAATACTGCCCAGTCCTTAACGATTACAAGCATACCCATAACATGATGCAGCTACCACTATACTTTAAAATATGGAAAGTGGTACTCAGTAATATGTTGAATTAGATTTCCCCCAAACTCAACACTTTGTATTCACTACAAATAGTGAATTGCTTTGAAACATTTTGTTACAGTATTATTTTAGTGCCTTGTTACAAACCGGATGCATGTTTCTGAAAAAAAAAAAATCTGTACGGGCTTCCTTCTTTGCCCTCTGTCAATTAGGTTAGTATTGTGGACTAACTACAATGTTGTTGATCCATCCTCAGTTTTCTCCTATCACATTCATTAAACTCTTTAACTGTTTTATGGATGCTTATATATTTGTAGTGACTGGGTAAATTGATACATCCAAAGTGTAATAAATAACTTTACTATTCTGAAAGGGATATTCAATGTCTGCTTTTTTAAAACCCATCTACCAATAGGTGCCCTTGTTTGCGAGGCATTGGAAAGCCTCTCTGGTCTTTGTGGTTGAATCTGTGTTTGAAATTCCCTGCTCGACTGAGGGACCTGACAGATCATTGTATATGTGGGGTTCAGAGATGAGGTAGTCATTCAAAAATTATGTTAAACACTATAATTGCACACAGAGTAAGTCCATGCAACTTATTATGTGACTTGTGAAGCAAATGTTTACTCCTGAGCTTAGTTAGGCTTGCCATAACAAAGGGGCTGAATACTTATTGACTCAAGACATTTGAGCTTTTAATTTTTTCTTAATTTGTAAACATTTCGAAAAACACAATTCCACTTTGACATTATGGGGTATTGTGTGTAGGCCAGTGACAAACAATATTTAATCCATTTTAAATTCAGGCTGTAACACAACAAAATGTGGAAAAACTCAAGGGATGTAAATACCTTCTGAAGGCACTGTCGGTGTAAAACTGGTGATGACTAAAAGAGGGAAAACGAAAGGGTCCACTGCAATGAACGAGAGGGAAAGAGAGAGAGCCCACTATCTGGCCATTTGCCTGAGGAGGCTTAGACATTCCATCAGACACAGACATGCAGTGGGATTCCAGAGATGTTGAGTGATTGAAAGATGGAGGGATACTCAAATGAGCCTGACAGACAGGGGGAAAGAAAAGACTCACAGAGGGAAAGACAGAAGAGAGACAAAGAGAGAGAGGAGAGAGAGAGAGAGAGAGCACCGAGAGAGAGAGAGAGAGGACAGAGAGAGAGAGAGAGACACAGACACACAGAGAGAGAGAGAGAGAGAGAGAGAGAGAGGACAGAGAGAAAGATATAACAGAGAGAGAGAAAGAGAGAGAGAAGAGAAGAGAAGAGAGAGAGAGAGAGAGAGAGAGAGAGAGGACAGAGAGAGAGGACAAAGAGAGAGAGAGAAGAGAGAAAGAGAGGACAGAGAGAGAGAGAGAGAGAGAGAGGACAGAGAGAGAGGACAAAGAGAGAGAGAACAGAGAGAAAGAGAGGACAGAGAGAGAGAGAGAGAGAAAGACAGCGCGAGAGAGATGAAGGGAGGAACTGACGAGTGTCAGACAGACATGGCAGATGCTCACATTTAAAGCTCATTTCTCCACTAGAGTTCCGCACTGCTGGGCTCCTGATCTCGCTGATCCGCAATGAATCTTTTACTGCAGATGTCCTGGAAGCGCTAAATTTAATTTGACTGGACCAGAGTGTGAGCAGTATGATTATATACAGTATGATTCAGAGCCCTGTTTGTGGGGAGGGGGGGGAAAGAGAGAGCGGGAGAGAGGGGTAGAGAGAGAGAGAGAGAGGGAGAGAGAGAGAGAGAGAGAGAGGGAGAGAGAGAGTCTGTGAGTGTGGGTAAAGGAACCAGAGCAGGTGTAGGAGTAGCACAGACTGTAGTGTGACTGTGGAGTCCAGCTGTAGTCCTCTCTAAAGCTGAGGACTGATGGGAGGAGGAGTGGGGTGCTCACGGGATCAGGATAATTCCCAGATTTGTTAGTAGATTAAGTTAAGGAATACGAGGAACAAGGTGGCGGACTGAACACAGCAGTGCAGTTCACCTCAATATAAAAACTTAATATTCAATATCTGTAAGTTAGTCTAAATATTAGCACTTCACATACTGGTAGGTAATAACCTGGATAACAACACAAAACAAATCATAAGGGTAGAGAAATGTATCGACAAATATTACAAAAACAAGCAACACCCAAACATGATGGAGAACCAATCGCCAAAAGAAAACGTGACTCCTTGACGGACACAGATGATTTAAGCTTTTCACCAACAGGAATGGTAAGGGTGGATAACCGATCTGTTAAAATGGATAAATCACAAACTGGGCATACTTGAATTAGTTAGTGAAGGTATTAAGGAGTTGAAGGCGAGCCTTGAGATGAGTGATGAAAAAGCTGTGACAATGGAGAAAGAAACAAACAAGCTAAAAGGGACAGTCAATAAGATTGAAACGGACGTTAATGAACTTAAAAAGGAAACTTCTTTCTGAGAGAAGCCTTAATTGACATGCAGACCAGATCTAGGAGAGAACATCCTGTATTACTGGTATCCAAGAGAAAGAAGGAGATGTTCCTGAGGGTGTAGTGAGGGAGTTCCTCCTTACAGCGCTTCAGATCCCACACAAAGCTGTCGACAAAATCCAAATAGAATGTGTACACCGTTTTGGACAGAGAGGACTGAGATATGAGCGCCCAATCGTTGCCAAATTTGCTATTTAAAGATAAAATAATGGTTAAAGCCTGGGTAAAATACTTGCTAACACAAAAATAGGCATGAATGATCAGTTCCCGAAGGAAAACGAAGAATGGCGCAAAGTTTTGTTCCTGATAATAAAAGGGAAGCGTGAGGCTCTCAGAGTCAATAAACTGTATATTAATACAAATGTTCTGAGACACAAAGATGACTCAATGGCTATTCTAAATATTACAACGTTCCCATGGAGGAGTTGAATAATGGAAAACCCAATACTAGCCATGTTAGGGATTGTAATAAAAAAACAATTGTTAAAGAAATAAAGTACAACTACACTATACCATTCTAGATGGGGAATGTTGTCAAAATAATTAGTATTCCACTTTCCATTTATATTATTTCATAAATTGATAAGACAGCATTAGAAGAAAAGATAATTAACGAAATAATACATTTTCAAATATAAGGAACTGGAACACAAAAGTACTGAATCAACATGGTAGAGATAAAACACAGAGGACATAGAAGGCTCAGTATGTGGGTATGTACAGATGTATTGTGATGGAAGGTGGGGTGTGTGTTTTTGTGTTTGGAAAAGTGTGGAGTTAAGTGAGTGAAAAAGGATAACGGTTGCAAATCCCAGAGCCCATGTGTGTTTGCGAGCAGGGTTTGTAAGCGAGAGCTTTTTTTGTGCAGATATGGGATATACATTTGAAAATAAATGAGAAATATAGTTGATTTATTTATTGTCCTATCATGATGGAACACTCCCCAACCCTATACCCTAGACACCCACCTGAGAGACCCATACACTAAGGAGAAGTACTTATCTGTTTATGGGCCTACTGTAAGTAGCCTATATGCAGCCAAATCAGAAAGATGAATGTGGTCAGAGACCTACTAGAGCAGCACCGCCCCCTCAAGATTCTGATCCTGTGGGGCCTCCCGGGTGGCGCAGTGGTCTAAGGCACTGCATGGCAGCACGAGCTGTGCCAACAGAGTCTCTGGGTTCGAGCCCAGGCTCTGTCGCAGCCGGCCGCAACCGGGAGGTCCATGGGGCGACACACAATTGGCCTAGCGTCGTCTGGGTTAGGGAGGGTTTGGCCGGTAGGGATATCCTTGTCTCACCGCGCACTAGCGACTCCTGTGGCGGGCCGGGCGCAGTGCGTGCTGACCATGTCGCTAGGTGTACAGTGTTTCCACACATTGGTGCGGCTGGCTTCCGGTTTGGATGCGCGCTGTGTTAAGAAGCAGTGCGGCTTGGTTGGGTTGGGTTGGGTTGGGTTGTGTTTTGGAGGACGCATGGCTCTCGACCTTCGTCTCTCCCGAGCCCATACGGGAGTTGAAGCGATGATACAAGACAGTAACTACTAACAATTGGATACCATGAAATTGGGGAGAAAAAGGGGGTTACATTCTTATTTTTTTGTTGTTTTAAGATTCTGAGCCTGCCTGGCAGGGCTGGTCCTACAAAGCCAAAACCCCCTGATGGGAGAGCATCATTTAAGGAAATTCTCAAAACTGCTAATGAGAACCTTGACGACCTTGTACCTAGCCGGTGGTGATTCCGGTAGGGTGCCCCCACCCAGGTAGTGCTGGCAACACTAGCTGCAGTAACCCATGGGGAAGGGGTCACACTCGTTGAGGGGGCATATTGTTGTGGCCCTGGTGGCACAAAATAATCAAAGGTCTGATTGCACGGAGATGCTTGAGAATATGGTCACAACGGGGGACCATGTGTGGGTGTTTCAGGGGAACAGGGTGTATCTGACCTCTATCACCTAGGACGTGACAATGGTTAATCAAATGTACCAATTTTTTGCCTTTTTTGCTCAGTTTTCCCTGCCTTCTCAAACAGCTGCAACTGTATATGCATTTGTAAATCAAGACGTTTCTTGAGTTGGGCTCTGGCATGGTGCAACTATTGAGAATCTGAGACTATGGTTGGTTGTGGGGAAAGGGGTTGAGTGTGTGTGTGTGTGTGTGTGTGTGTGTGTGTGTGTGTGTGTGTGTGTGTGTGTGTGTGTGTGTGTGTGTGTGTGTGTATCCCACAACTGTTGCTAGGGAGTAAAGATGTTAAGGACAATATAGGATGAATTACAATAATTGTTTGCTAAAATAATAATTGCTTGCTAAAAATGTAATTTTTGTAATGGCAATCCTGGTTAGAGGTAACAATCCTGGTTAGAGGTAACAATCCTGGTTAGAGGTAACAATCCTGGTTAGATGTAGCAATCCTAGTTAGAGGTGACAATCCTGGTTAGAGGTAACAATCCTGGTTAGAGGTAACAATCCTGGTGGGTGATAACAATCCTGGTTAGAGGTAACAATCCTAGTTAGAGGTAACAATCCTGGTTAGAGGTAACAATCCTGGTTAGAGGTAACAATCCTAGTTAGAGGTAACAATCCTGGTTAGAGGTAACAATCCTGGTTAGAGGTAACAATCCTAGTTAGAGGTAACAATCCTGGTTAGAGGTAACAATCCTGGTTAGAGGTAACAATCCTAGTTAGAGGTGACAATCCTGGTTAGATGTAGCAATCCTAGTTAGAGGTGACAATCCTGGTTAGAGGTAACAATCCTGGTTAGAGGTAACAATCCTAGTTAGAGGTAACAATCCTAGTTAGAGGTAACAATCCTGGTTAGAGGTAACAATCCTAGTTAGAGGTAACAATCCTAGTTAGAGGTAACAATCCTGGTTAGAGGTAACAATCCTGGTTAGAGGTAACAATCCTGGTGGGTGGTAACAATCCTGGTGGGTGGTAACAATCCTAGTTAGAGGTAACAATCCTGGTTAGAGGTAACAATCCTGGTTAGAGGTAACAATCCTGGTGGGTGGTAACAATCCTAGTTAGAGGTAACAATCCTGGTTAGAGGTAACAATCCTGGTTAGAGGTAACAATCCTGGTGGGTGGTAACAATCCTAGTTAGAGGTAACAATCCTGGTTAGAGGTAACAATCCTGGTTAGAGGTAACAATCCTAATTAGAGGTAACAATCCTAGTTAGAGGTAACAATCCTGGTTAGAGGTAACAATCCTAGTTAGAGGTAACAATCCTGGTTAGAGGTAACAATCCTGGTTAGAGGTAACAATCCTGGTGGGTGGTAACAATCCTAGTTAGAGGTAACAATCCTGGTTAGAGGTAACAATCCTGGTTAGAGGTAACAATCCTGGTTAGAGGTAACAATCCTGTGGGTGGTAACAATCCTGGTGGGTGGTAACAATCCTGGTTAGAGGTAACAATCCTGGTTAGAGGTAACAATCCTGGTGGGTGGTAACAATCCTGGTGGGTGGTAACAATCCTGGTTAGAGGTAACAATCCTGGTTGGAGGTAACAATCCTGGTGGGTGGTAACAATCCTGGTTAGAGGTAACAATCCTGGTTAGAGGTAACAATCCTGGTGGGTGGTAACAATCCTGGTTAGAGGTAACAATCCTGGTTAGAGGTAACAATCCTGGTGGGTGGTAACAATCCTGGTTAGAGGTAACAATCCTGGTTAGAGGTAACAATCTTGATGGGAGGTAACAATCCACCTACATTATAATATACAACATACAAACATATATTATGATAAATAGATTTGAAACTTGTGTCTCATTATGGTAAATGGTGAAATAAGTATAGCCAGTTATAATTGTAATGGCCTAGCAGATAATAAGAAAAGACTATCAGTGTTTACCTGGCTAAAAGAGAAGGAATATAATATCTATTTTTTTTACAGGAAACTCATTCAACTATTTTAGATGAAGTTGTGTGGAAAAAGGACTGGGGGGGGGATATACTTCTCCCATGGGCAAAGAAATTCAAAAGGGGTGATGATATTAATTAATAGTAATTTTGATCCGAATGTGCAAATTTTCAAAACAGATCCTCAAGGTAGATGGATGATTTTAAATATGTTATTGGCCCATAACAGATATGGCTCATTAACCTATACGGTCCAAATAATGAGGATCCACTCTTCTTTGAAAATATACAGTACCAGTCAAAAGTTTGTACACACCTATTCAATCAAGGTGTTTTTCTTTATTTTTTTACTATTTTCTACATTGTAGAATAATAGTGAACACATCAAAACTATAGAATAACACATATGGAATCATATAGTAATCAATACATATATTCATATTATATTTAAATATACTCATATTTTATATTTGAGATTCTTCAAAGTAGCCTCCCTTTGCCTTGATGACAGCTTTGCACACTCTTGGCATTCTCTCAACCAGCTTCATGAGGTAGTCACCTGGAATGGATTTCAATTAACAGGTGTACCTTGTTGTACCTTGGTGTACCTTGTTAAAATTTCATTTGCGTAATTTCTTTCCTTCTTAATGCGTTTGAGCCAATCAGTTGTATTGTCAAATCAAATCAAATGTAATTGGTCACATACACGTGATTAGCAGATGTTATTGTGAGTGTAGTGAAATGCTTGTGCTTCTAGTTATGACAGTGCAGCAATATCTAACAAGTAATATCTAACAATTCCACAACAGATACCCAATACACACAAATCTAAGTAAAGGAATGGAATAGGAACAAATAAATATATGGATGAGCAATGTCAGAGCGGCATAGGCTAAGATGCAATTGATAGTATATGTCGTGTCTTTGGCTATGCCGGATTAAGTGATATGACATGCTATAAAATCCTTTCTCTGTAATTAATATTACCTGATTGAGCTAATCATGTAAATGTAATTAACTAGAAAGTTGGGGCACCACAAAATAATATTTATGGAGCTGTTATCTTCCGAATAAACTCTTAAAGACCTAGTAATATTTTACATCAATAGCTGTCAACATTAATCGTCACCTTAATTCAGTCTCATCTGAAAGTTGTAAATTCTTGGTTATCTTCACGAACCCTGGCTAACAAGTTGAATCAGCAATACAACATTGGGTTTAATTATTTATTTACTAAATACCTAACTAATCACACAGAATTACATATACACAGAATTAATCATACATTGATTACAAATGATGTCATAAAGGAAAACGTCCCTAGTGGGCGGAACAGATATGACAGCTGGTTACACAAAGAACGGGGGTTGGGTTTGAGTGAAAGAGTGGGAAGACTTGAGGAACAAAGGTAGAAGCCATGCTATCGTAAATACAGTATCTTAAGCATTCTAAATTACTGCCCATTTGGAAAAGGAAAATGCAATAAATATTTACTCTGAGCTGCGCTTCAATAGGTTAGTGGTAGATGGAAGGCCGTGTTGCCCAACAGAGTCCTTTGTCCTTTGAAGAATGTCTCTGGTGGTGAACAGGTTACGTTGTAGTGTCGTCGTTGGTTGGTAGATGGGATCCTCTGTCCGTCCTTTCCTAGCCCACGTTTACAGCTGCTGTTGCTAACTTAATGGCTAGGATTTCTCACTTCTTTGGTGAATAAGAGATCAAAGTTCATACCATTCACAACCAAAGCTCACGCTGAGGTTGGCTTAGTTCTGTAGTTGACATGTTAGTCCTTTTCAACGTATGGACCGTCTTCCTATCGTCCTCGGAACAGGAGGTTACATTTTCGTCAAGGGCTTACAGTGGGGCAAAAAAGTATTTAGTCAGCCACCAATTGTGCAAGTTCTCCCACTTACAAAGATGAGAGAGGCCTGTAACTTTTATCATTGGTACACTTCAACTATGACAGACAAAATGAGAATAAAAAATCCAGAAAATCACATTGTATGATTTTTAATGAATTTATTTGCAAATTACCCACTGGCCAACGTCATGACATATAGAGTACAGTATATATATGACAAGGTAGGGGTGCTATACAGAAGATAGCTCTATTTGGTAAAATACCAAGTTCATATTATGGCAAGAACAGCTCAAATAAGCAAAGAGAAACAACAGTCCATCACTACTTTAAAACATGAAGGTCAGTCAATTCGGAAAATTTCAAGAACTTTGAAACTTTCTTCAAGTGCAGTCGCAAAACCCATCAAGCGCTATGATGAAACTGGCTCTCATGAGGACCGCCACAGGAAAGGAAGAACCAGAGTTACCTCTGCTGCAGAGGATAAGTTCATTAGAGTTAACTGCACCTCAGATTGCAGCCCAAATAAATGCTTCACAGAGTTAAAGTAACAGACACATCTCAACATCAACTGTTGAGAGGAGACTGTTTGAATTAGGCCTTTATGGTCTAATTGCTGCACAGAAACCACTACTAAAGGACACCAATAAGAAAAAGAGACTTGTTTGGGCCAAGAAACACGAGCAAGGAAAAGCAGCCAATAACTGCTCAGCATATGTGGGAACTCCTTCAAGACTGCTGGAAAAGCATTCCAGGTGAAGCTGGTTGAGAGAATGCCAAGAGTGTGCAAAGTTGTTATCAAGGCAAAGGGTGGCTGTCCAAACTTTTGACCAGTACTGTATATATATATATGTGGGGCGGCAGGTAGCCTTGACATTTTCAAAATGTTGTTATGTTACAGGTTATTCTAAAATGGGTTAAAAAATGTTTTCCCTCATCAATATACACATAATGACAAAGCAAAAACATGGAAATATCACTTTTACATAGTTATTCAGATCCTTTACTCAGTACTTTGTTGAAGCACCTCGAGTCTACTTGGGTGTGACACTACAAGCTTGGCACACCTGTATTTGGGCAGTTTCTCCCCTTCTTCTCTGCAGATCCTCTCCAGCTCTGTCAGGTTGGAGCTATTTTCAGGTCTCTCCAGAGATGTTCGATCGGGTTCAAGTCCGAGCTCTGGCTGGGCCACTCAAGGACATTCAGAGACTTGTCCCAAAGCCACTAATGCGTTGTGTTGGCTGTGTGCTTAGGGCCGTTGTCCTGTTGGAAGGTGAACCTTCGCCCCAGTCTGAGGTCCTGAGTGCTCTGGAGCAGGTTTTCATCAAGGATCTCTCTGTACTTTTCTCCGTTCATCTTTCCCTTGATCCTGACTAGTCTCCCAGTCCCTGTCACTGAAAAACATCCCACGGCATGATGCTGCCACCACCATGCTTCACCATAGGGATGGTGCCAGGTTTCCTCCTGACCTGACACTTGGCATTCAGGCCAAAGAGGTCAATCTTAGTTTCATCAGCCCAGAGAATCTGTTTATCTTTTTCTCATGGCCTGAGAGTCTTTAGGTGCCTTTTGGCAAACTCCAAGCGGGCTGTCATGTTCCTTTACTGAGGAGTGGCTTCCGTCTGGCCACTCTGCCATAAAGGCCTGATTGGTGGAGTGCTGCAGAGATGGTTGCCCTTCTGGAAGGTTCTCCCATCGCCACAGAGGAACTCTGTTGCTCTGTCAGAGTGACCATTGGTTCTTGGCTACCTCCCTGACCAAGGCCCTTCTCCCCCAATTGCTCAGTTTGGCTGGGCGGCCAGCACTAGGAAAAGTGTTGGTGGTTCGAAACTTCTTCCATTTAAGAATGATGGAGGCCACTGTGTTCTTGGGGACCTTCAATGCTGCAGACATTTTTTCGTACCCTTCCCCAGATCTTTATCTAAACACAATCCTGTCTCAGAGGTCAATGGACAATTCCCTTTGACCTCATGGCTTGGTTGTACTGATATGCACTGTCAACCGTGGGACCTTATATAGACAGGTGTGTGCCTTTCCAAATCATGTCCAATCAATTAAATTTACCACAGGTGGACTCCAATCAAGTTGTAGAAACCTCTCAAGGATGATCAATGGAAACAGGATATCAAAGGGTCTGAATACTTATTTAAATAAGGTATTTATATTTTTAATAAAGTTGTTATAATTTCTAAAAACATGTTTTCGCTTTGTCATTATGGGGTATATACAGTGGAGCAAAAAAGTATTTAGTCAGCCACCAATTGTGCAAGTTCTCCCACTCAACGTCAACGTAACCTCACACTCAACGTCAACAAAACTAAGGAGATGATTGTGGACTTCAGGAAACAGCAGAGGGAACACCCCCTATCCACATTGATGGAACAGTAGTGGAGAGGGTAGTAAGTTTTAAGTTCCTCGGCGTACACATCACAGACAAACTGAATTGGTCCACCCACACAGACAGCATCGTGAAGAAGGCGCAGCAGCGCCTCTTCAACCTCAGGAGGCTGAAGAAATTCGGTTTGTCACCAAAAGCACTCACAAACTTCTACAGATGCACAATCGAGAGCATCCTGTCGGGCTGTATCACCGCCTGGTACGGCAACTGCTCCGCCCACAACCGTAAGGCTCTCCAGAGGGTAGTGAGGTCTGCACAACGCATCACCGGGGGCAAACTACCTGCCCTCCAGGACACCTACACCACCCGATGTCACAGGAAGGCCATAAAGATCATCAAGGACAACAACCACCCGAGCCACTGCCTGTTCACCCCGCTATCATCCAGAAGGCGAGGTCAGTACAGGTGCATCAAAGCTGGGACCGAGAGACTGAAAAACAGCTTCTATCTCAAGGCCATCAGACTGTTAAACAGCCACCACTAACATTGAGTGGCTGCTACCAACACACTGACTCAACTCCAGCCACTTTAATAATGGGAATTGATGGTAAATGATGTAAAATATATCACTAGCCACTTTAAACAATGCTACCTAATATAATGTTTACATACCCTACATTATTCATCTCATATGTATATGTATATACTGTACTCTATCAAATAAAATTGGATTTGATTTGATTTGACTTAAAAAGATGAGAGTGGCCTGTAATTTTCGTCATAGGTACACTTTAACTATGACAGACAAAATGAGGAAATAAAATCACATTGTAGGATTTTTTATGAATTTATTTGCAAATTATGGTGGAAAATAAGTATTTGGTCAATAACAAAAGTTTATCTCAATACTTTGTTATATACCCTTTGTTGGCAATGACAGAGGTCAAACGTTTTCTGTAAGTCTTCACAAGGTTTTCACACACTGTTGCTGGTATTTTGGCCCATTCCTCCATGCAGATCTCCTCTAGAGCATTGATGTTTTGGGGCTGTTGCTGGGCAACACAGACTTTCAACTCCCTCCAAAGATTTTCTATGGGGTTGAGATCTGGAGACTGGCTAGGCCACTCCAGGACCTTGAAATGCTTCTTACGAAGCCACTCCTTCGTTGCCCTTGCGGTGTGTTTGGGATCATTGTCATGCTGAAAGACCCAGCCACGTTTCATCTTCAATGCCCTTGCTGATGGAAGGAGGTTTTCACTCAAAATCTCACGATACATGACCCCATTCATTCTTTCCTTTACACGGATCAGTCGTCCTGGTCCCTTTGCAGAAAAACAGCCCCAATGCATGATGTTTCCACCCCCATGTTTCACAGTAGGTATGGTGTTCTTTGGATGCAACTCAGCATTCTTTGTCCTCCAAACACGGCGAGTTGAGTTTTTACCAAAAAGTTATATTTTGGTTTCATCTGACCGTATGACATTCTCCCAATCTTCTTCTGGATCATCCAAATGCTCTCTAGCAAACTTCAGACGGGCCTGGACATGTACTGGCTTAAGCAGGGGGACACGTCTGGCACTGCAGGATTTGAGTCCCTGGCGGCGTAGTGTGTTACTGATGGTAGGCTTTGTTACTTTGGTCCCAGCTCTCTGCAGGTTTTTTTTCTGGTGTCCTTTGGCAGCTCTTTGGTCTTGGCCATAGTGGAGTTTGGAGTGTGACTGTTTGAGGTTATGGACAGGTGTCTTTTATACTGATAACAAGTTCAAACAGGTGCCATTAATACAGGTAACGAGTGGAGGACAGAGGAGCCTCTTAAAGAAGAAGATACAGGTCTGTGAGAGCCAGAAATCTTGCTTGTTTGTAGGTGACCAAATACTTGGTGTCCACCATAATTTGAAAATAAATTCATAAAAAATCCTACAATGTGATTTTCTGGATTTTTTTTCTCCTTTTGTCTGTCATAGTTGAAGTGTACCTATAATGAAAATTACAGGCCTCTCTCATCTTTTTAACTGGGAGAACTTGCACAATTGGTGTCTGACTAAATACTTTTTTGCCCCACTGTATATATATATACAATATATTTTTGGGGATTGGAAATTATGCAGAAAATTACATTGATGGAAGCTACAATCTATCTGCAATATTAAAGGTGATCTAACCCCTAAAAACATATACATTATAATAAAATAAAAGTTCCCCTACACAGAATATCCCCAAATGATGTAAGGTTCTGAGTCACATGGAAGTCTAGATCAATCATAATAACTGTCTTTATATGGCAATAAACTTGACAGAGATGAGGGTTTCAATGAGATATTGTGATGTGTATGTCTCTCATAACAACAGCCCCCAACTCTCCTCTTCTCTCCTCTCCTCTTTGAGAACTCAGCTTGTGTGGATGAGCTCCTCTCCGTCTGATCGAAACCCAGATATGAATTTATTAAACACTATATTTTTCTGCGCAGACATTAGTCCAACATTAGTATCTTCCAACATCAGTCGCTGTATCATGAGTCTGGCAGCGAGACTAGTCCAACCTCTATTTGTGATCTGGTCGAGTTGACCTTGCAAATTGGAGGCACAGTACAATATGCCTTACAGTAGAATGCTTGTTGAAATGACCGCAATGTGATTAGTGTTAGTGTTGTGTTGATTAAGTCCATTTTGTTGGAGCCAGCAATAAAAGCCATTCACCCACTGAACTGCACAAAGCTGACATACAGTATAATTGAAGATAAATGAAGGGGAAAGGGTTAATCAAGTATTTAGACTGTAGTGAACAAGAGAGAGAGGGAGAGAGAGGTAGATTTAGAATATGATTCCTGCTCAGTAACAGTGCAGATTTTTTTTTTTGGGGAGAGGCAGTTGAAAGGAACAAAAGAGGGCAGCGATAGGATAAAAACAAATAAACCACATAAATGTTTCAAAGAAGTGGTTTATTGGAACATGAATCATACACAACAGCGAGGGAGCGAAACAGGCATGGAAGGCAGTGCAGAGCAGCAGACCTCCTTCCAGTAGCATCCCTTTCTCCTCTCTTTCGCTGGCTGGCCCAGAAACAGGTAAACATTACAGAAACACTGCTCCTTGCTGCTCGCTCCACTTCAGAAGAGGTCAAAGGGTACACACCCTCAGGGGTAGGGCTCTATCTTCTCCAAATACTGTGTTAATTGTCATGGATCTCATCTCATCTGGGTTTGCTACACAGTATGTAAATATATTTAACTCAGAAATAGACCTCAACTACAGTAGACAGACAGACACACTCTTAGACATTGGTGTCTTCTCAGACAGAATATGATGACAATTTTGGGAGATGGTACAAATGAAAGGGGTTGGTACATGACTGTGGATCATGTTGTATGTATTTCACAAAGTCCTGATTCATTGCCTCATGATGTTACTACATTTTTAATGATGTCAGAGGTTTGCCTAAAAACAAATTTGCATCCATGTTTTTTAATGTTTCATATATTTTCATAATTTTTTGATTGGTCAAGAAACAAACAATTGCTCTGAATTATACAAAAGATTTCAGAGTACCAAGGAGGGGCACAGGGCAATGTTGCAGGGAAATTGGCATCAGACGATAGGATAGTCAGATCCTGTTTCGGAAAGAATGCTGGTTTAGTGTTCAGGAGTGTGTGTCTTTAGGCTTCAGCAGAACGGGGCGCCCCGTCCTCCCTGAGGAACTGCATTTTTACCATTTTCATTACTGATACCAACCCTCTCTCTCTCTCTCTCACTCCTCTCTCTCTTTCATCCTCTCTCTCTCACTCTCTCTCTCTCTCTCTTTGCACATGCACACACACACACACACACACACACACACACACACACCTTCCTCTTTCCACACTCACATGCCTTTTCTATACCTTAGCTACCCAGAGGGGAGGGATGAACCCAGTAGCACAGACAGCACATGACAGGAAGTAGTCACAGGAAGTACCCTCAACTATCCAAGATGCTCCCCAGAGATTTCGAGGTGGGAGGGATATCAGTGTGTGTTTGTTTGCATGACGTGCTGTTTATTGTGTGTGCATGATTGAGTGTAAGTAAGTGAGTGTTTGTGTGTGTTCCTGTCTGTGTGTTTATGACATGATGGTGGATACCAAATTTCCCATGGCAACGCAGGACACCAGCAGCAGGTCAAGCTGGCCTGGTCATTTGGAGTGTGTGAATTTCGGCTCACAGAGGCAGCTGAGGCAGAGTGTGTCTGTGTCTCAAGGGCAAGCTATCCTGTTGTATGAGAGACTCAGCAGCAACCCATTGGTGTCACTGAGGAGTGTGATGTGCTGTTGTGCCAAGCCTCTCATTATGCACATACTGTACCACACATGCTGAGCTTTCAGTGGCAGTATATACTCTGTCTCTTCCTCTCTCTCTTTCTTTCTCTTCCTCTCCCCCCTTCTCTCTCATTCTCTTTCTCTCTCTCTTCTTCTCTGCCTCCTCTATCTCTCAACTTTCTTTATCTCTCTCTCTCTCTCTCTCTCTCTCTCTCTCTCTCTCACTTCCACTCTCTTCATCCCCCCTTCTTTCTCTCTCTTCCTCCCCCTCTCTATCTCTCGCTCTCTGTCTTTCTCTCTCTCTCTCTCTCTCTCTCTCTCTCTCTCTCTCTCTCACAGAGCAGCACTAAGGTATTGTCTGAGACAGTAGAGGTGGTTGTGTGTGTCTGGAGCTCTGGGGTTGTTTTAGCTTCTCTTCCATTTGTAATTTTCTTGAGCACAGTATGTGTGTGTGTGTGTGTGTGTGTGTGTGCGTGCGTGTGGCCAGTGGATGTTCATGTGTGCTGAGTGCACTGAGTCACCTTGGTTACTGCAGATACCAGCCAGAGATGATGAAGCCAACGGCAGGTTGGGGTAGGGAATGGAGGGCAGGATGGAGGGAGGGGGAGAGGGAGGTCATTGAGTGCCTTTGTATGTTGACTACACCATGGTGGGAGAGCGAGAGAGAGAGAGAGGGAGAGAGAAAGAGAGAGCACGACTAGTTTACTGTAATTTTAATTTGCTTACAAAAATAGGAAAGAATCATAAGGTAATATACAGTATGGTTTTGGCCTTAAAAACATACTCAAAAAAAGTTACACTAATTCACTATGTACGCAAGTGTACGGTGGATTAGGAAAGTATTCACCCCCCCTTGGCAATTTTCCTATTTTGTTGCCTTACAACCTGGAATTAAAATAGATTTTTGGGGGGTTTGTATCATTTAATTTACACAACATGCCTACCACTTTGAAGATGCAAAATATATTTTTTGGTGAAACAAGCAAGAAATAAGACAAAAAAACGGAAAACTTGAGCGTGTATAACTATTCACCTGCCCAAAGTCAAAACTTTAAAGATCCACCTTTTGCAGCAATTACAGCTGCAAGTCTCTTGGGGTATGTCTCTATAAGCTTGGCACATCTAGCCACTGGTATTTTGCCCATTCTTCAAGGCAAAACTGCTCCAGCTCCTTCAAGTTGGATGGGTTCCGCTGGTGTACATCAATCTTTAAGTCTCAATTGGATTGAGGTCTGGGCTTTGACTATGCCATTCCAAGACATTTAAATGTTTTCCCTTAAACCACTCGAGTGTTGCTTTAGCACTATGCTTAGGGTCATTGTCCTGCTGGAAGGTGAACCTCCGTCCCAGTCTCAAATCTCTGGAAGACTGAAACAGGTTTCCCTCAAGTATTTCCCTGTATTTAGCGCCGTCCATCATTCCTTCAATTCTGACCAGTTTCCCAGTCCCTGCCGATGAAAAACATCCCCATAGCATGATGCTGCAACCACCATGCTTCACTGTGGGGATGGTGTTGTCAGGGTGATGAGAGGTGTTGGGTTTGCGCCAGACATAGCTTTTTCCTTGATGGCCAAAAAGCTCAATTTTAGTCTCATCTGACCAGAGTACATTCTTCCATATGTTTGAGGAGTCTCCCACATGCCTTTTGGCAAACACCAAACGTTTTTGCTTATTTTTTTCTGTAAGCAATGGCTTTTTTCTGCCCACTCCTCCGTAAAGCCCAACTCTGTGGGGTGTATGGCTTAAAGTGGTCCTATGGACAGATACTCCAATCTCTGCCATGGAGCTTTGCAGCTGCTTCAGGGTTATCTTTGGTTTCTTTATTGCCTCTCTGATTAATGCCCTCCTTGCCTGTCCGTGAGTTTTGGTGGGTGGCCCTCTCTTGGCAGTTTTGTCTTGGCAGTTTTGTTGTCAGGGTTTTCGCTGCTGGTCATTCGAGTCAAGTGCAGGACAGCAGAGAATAGGTGATCAGGCAACTTTATTAGCCAAGAGCAACAAACAGACGGGCGCAAACAGCTACAACTCAAGCCAACTGGCAAAAGTGACAAGCCCAAAATACCGTATAACTATAAGGTTCATCAATAATTCCTCAAATGGGGAACAGGCAATGCCCATGGTGAAAAACCAGACTGGCGCGATACAACAAACACAAAACAAAACCATTCCACACAAAGACATGGGGGGAACAGAGGAATATATATATATGCAGTGTGATTAGGGAATGTAAACCAGGTGTGTGGGGAACAAGACAAAACAAATGGAACAATGAAAAATGGAGCGGCGATGGCGAGAAGGCCAGTGACGTCGACCGCCGAACGCCGCCCGAACAAGGAGGGGAGCCGACTTCAGCGGAAGTCGTGACAGTTGTGGTGCCATTCTTTCCATTTTAAATTTTTAAATTAAAAAAAAAAAAATACTTTGAATTTTTACCCCAATTTCGTGGTGTCCAATTGTTGTAGTAGCTACTATCTTGTCTCATCGCTACAACTCCCGTACGGGCTCGGGAGAGACGAAGGTTGAAAGTCATGCGTCCTCCGTTACACAACCCAACCAGCCGTACTGCATCCAACCCAGAAGCCAGCTGCACCAATGTGTCGGAGGGTACACCGTGCACCTGGCAACCTTGGTTAGCACGCACTGCGCCCGGCCCGCCACAGGAGTCGCTGGTGCGCGATGAGACAAGGACATCCCTACCGACCAAGCCCTCCCTAACCCGGATGACGCTAGGCCAATTGTGCGTCGCCCCACGGACCTCCCGGTCGCGGCCGGTTACGACAGAGCCTGGGCGCGAACCCAGGGACTCTGATGGCACAGCCCGGGAGGCCCTTTCCATTTTTTAATAATGGATTTAATGGTGCTCCATGGGATGTTCAAAGTTTTGTATCTTTTTTTATAACCCAACCCTGATCTGTACTTCTCCACAACTGTGTCCCTGACCTGTTTGGAGAGCTCCTTGGTCTTCATGGTGCTGCTTGCTTGGTGGTGCCCCTTGCTTAGTGGTGTTGCAGACTCTGGGGCCTTTCAGAACAGGTGTATATATACTGAGATCATGTGACAGATCATGTGATACTTAGATTGCAAACAGGTGGACTTTATTTGACTAATTATGTGATTTCTGAAGGTAATTAGTTGCACCAGATCTTATTTAGGGGCTTGATATTTTTTGTGTGATTTGATTTGATTTGATTTGATTTACATGAAATTCAAATACAAATCCATTTAAATTACAGGTTGTAATGCAACAAAATTTGAAAAACGGCCAGGGGGATGAATACTTTTGCAAGGCACTGCACACACACACACACACACACACACACACACACACACACACACACACACACACACACACACACACACACACACACACACACACACACACACACACAAAAAAAAATCTAATCAAATCAAATTTTATTTGTCACATACACATGGTTAGCAGATGTTAATGCGAGTGTAGCGAAATGCTTGTGCTTCTAGTTCCGACAGTGCAGTAATAACCAACAAGTAATCTAACTAACAATTCCAAAACTACTTTCTTATACACAGTGTAAGGGGATAAAGAATATGTACATAAGGATATATGAATGAGTGATGGTACAGAGCAGCATAGGCAAGATACAGTAGATGGTATCGAGTACAGTATATGCATATGAGATGAGTATGTAAACAAAGTGGCATAGTTAAAGTGGCTAGTGATACATGTATTACATAAGGATACAGTCGATGATATAGAGTACAGTATATACGTATGCATATGAGATGAATAATGTAGGGTAAGTAACATTATATAAGGTAGCATTGTTTAAAGTGGCTAGTGATATATTTACATCATTTCCCATCAATTCCCATTATTAAAGTGGCTGGAGTTGAGTCAGTGTCAGTGTGTTGGCAACAGCCACTCAATGTTAGTGGTGGCTGTTTAACAGTCTGATGGCCTTGAGATAGAAGCTGTTTTTCAGTCTCTCGGTCCCAGCTTTGATGCACCTGTACTGACCTCGCCTTCTGGATGATAACGGGGTGAACAGGCAGTGGCTCGGGTGGTTGATGTCCTTGATGATCTTTATGGCCTTCCTGTAACATCGGGTGGTGTAGGTGTCCTGGAGGGCAGGTAGTTTGCCCCCGGTGATGCGTTGTGCAGACCTCACTACGCTCTGGAGAGCCTTACGGTTGTGGGCGGAGCAGTTGCCGTACCAGGCGGTGATACAGCCCGCCAGGATGCTCTCGATTGTGCATCTGTAGAAGTTTGTGAGTGCTTTTGGTGACAAGCCGAATTTCTTCAGCCTCCTGAGGTTGAAGAGACGCTGCTGCGCCTTCTTCACGATGCTGTCTGTGTGAGTGGACCAATTCAGTTTGTCTGTGATGTGTATGCCGAGGAACTTAAAACTTGCTACACTCTCCACTACTGTTCCATCGATGTGGATAGGGGGGTGTTCCCTCTGCTGTTTCCTGAAGTCCACAATCATCTCCTTAGTTTTGTTGACGTTGAGTGTGAGGTTATTTTCCTGACACCACACTCCGAGGGCCCTCACCTCCTCCCTGTAGGCCGTCTCGTCGTTATTGGTAATCAAGCCTACCACTGTTGTGTCGTCCGCAAACTTGATGATTGAGTTGGAGGCGTGCGTGGCCACGCAGTCGTGGGTGAACAGGGAGTACAGGAGAGGGCTCAGAACGCACCCTTGTGGGGCCCCAGTGTTGAGGATCAGCGGGGAGGAGATGTTGTTGCCTACCCTCACCACCTGGGAGCGGCCCGTCAGGAAGTCCAGTACCCAGTTGCACAGGGCGGGGTCGAGACGCAGGGTCTCGAGCTTGATGACGAGCTTGGAGGGTACTATGGTGTTGAATGCCGAGCTGTAGTCGATGAACAGCATTCTCACATAGGTATTCCTCTTGTCCAGATGGGTTAGGGCAGTGTGCAGTGTGGTTGAGATTGCATCGTCTGTGGACCTATTTGGGCGGTAAGCAAATTGGAGTGGCTCTAGGGTGTCAGGTAGGGTGGAGGTGATATGGTCCTTGACTAGTCTCTCAAAGCACTTCATGATGACGGAAGTGAGTGCTACAGGGCGGTAGTCGTTTAGCTCAGTTACCTTAGCTTTCTTGGGAACAGGAACAATGGTGGCCCTCTTGAAGCATGTGGGAACAGCAGACTGGTATAGGGATTGATTGAATATGTCCGTAAACACACCGGCCAGCTGGTCTGCGCATGCTCTGAGGGCGCGGCTGGGGATGCCGTCTGGGCCTGCAGCCTTGCGAGGGTTAACACGTTTAAATGTCTTACTCACCTCGGCTGCAGTGAAGGAGAGACCGCATGTTTTCATTGCAGGCCATGTCAGTGGCACTGTATTGTCCTCAAAGCGGGCAAAAAAGTTATTTAGTCTGACTGGGAGCAAGACATCCTGGTCCGTGACTGGGCTGGATTTCTTCCTGTAGTCCGTGATTGACTGTAGACCCTGCCACATGCCTCTTGTGTCTGAGCCGTTGAATTGAGATTCTACTTTGTCTCTGTACTGACGTTTAGCTTGTTTGATAGCCTTGCGGAGGGAATAGCTGCACTGTTTGTATTCGGTCATGTTACCAGACACCTTGCCCTGATTAAAAGCAGTGGTTCGCGCTTTCAGTTTCACACGAATGCTGCCATCAATCCACGGTTTCTGGTTAGGGAATGTTTTAATCGTTGCTATGGGAACGACATCTTCAATGCACGTTCTAATGAACTCGCACACCGAATCAGCGTATTCGTCAATATTGTTATCTGACGCAATACGAAACATCTCCCAGTCCACGTGATGGAAGCAGTCTTGGAGTGTGGAGTCAGCTTGGTCGGACCAGCGTTGGACAGACCTCAGCGTGGGAGCCTCTTGTTTTAGTTTCTGTCTGTAGGCAGGGATCAACAAAATGGAGTCGTGGTCAGCTTTTCCGAAAGGGGGGCGGGGCAGGGCCTTATATGCGTCGCGGAAGTTAGAGTAACAATGATCCAAGGTCTTTCCACCCCTGGTTGCGCAATCGATATGCTGATAAAATTTAGGGAGTCTTGTTTTCAGATTAGCCTTGTTAAAATCCCCAGCTACAATGAATGCAGCCTCCGGATAAATGGTTTCCAGTTTGCAGAGAGTTAAATAAAGTTCGTTCAGAGCCATCGATGTGTCTGCTTGGGGGATATATACGGCTGTGATTATAATCGAAGAGAATTCTCTTGGTAGATAATGCGGTCTACATTTGATTGTGAGGAATTCTAAATCAGGTGAACAGAAGGATTTGAGTTCCTGTATGTTTCTTTCATCACACCATGTCAGGTTAGCCATAAGGCATACGCCCCCGCCCCTCTTCTTACCAGAAAGATGTTTGTTTCTGTCGGCGCGATGCGTGGAGAAACCCGTTGGCTGCACCGCCTCGGATAGCGTCTCTCCAGTGAGCCATGTTTCCATGAAGCAAAGGACGTTACAGTCTCTGATGTCCCTCTGGAATGCTACCCTTGCTCGGATTTCATCAACCTTGTTGTCAAGAGACTGGACATTGGCAAGAAGAATGCTAGGGAGTGGTGCACGGTGTGCCCGTCTCCGGAGTCTGACCAGAAGACCGCCTCGTTTCCCTCTTTTTCTGAGTCGTTTTTTTGGGTCGCTGCATGGAATCCACTCCGTTGTCCTGTTTGTAAGGCAGAACACAGGATCCGCGTCGCGAAAAACATATTCTTGGTCGTACTGATGGTGAGTTGACGCTGATCTTATATTCAGTAGTTCTTCTCGACTGTATGTAATGAAACCTAAGATGACCTGGGGTACTAATGTAAGAAATAACACGTAAAAAAACAAAAAACTGCATAGTTTCCTAGGAACGCGAGCGAGGCGGCCATCTCTGTCGGCGCCGGAAGTCCACACACACACACACACACACACACACACACACACACACACACACACACACACACACACACACACACACACACACACACACACACACACACACACACACACACACACACACACACACAGAGAGAGAGAGAGCTCTGCCTTTGGCTTTTCTTCACATAATGCAATGAGACAGAAATATATGTGAGGACGGAAGAAGGTATTTTGAGTATCTTTTTGGTTCCAACTCAATGAAAGATTCATCGCTCACTCAATTTGTACAATGCAGAGGAAGAGGATCAGCCGTTGACTGGGCTGGGGTTGGAGCAGCCATTGCAGGGGTGGAAGAGGGATATGCCAACCAAGGAGGGTGTAGTGTGTTTATATGCAGTGTGTTTGTGGGTGTGTGTATGTGGTGTGCGTGCATGCGCGTGTGTTTGTGCTTGTTTTTGCGCATGTGTGTGTACGAGTCTGTATGTTCTTTGAACTAGGTGACTATACCCAGTGCACTTTGTTTGGGTCAGCATCCAATATTTTTATTTAAAAGTGTACTCTCTCAGTTTAATTTGTTTCAGTGTCTTTCTCTTTTATATTCTAATTTTATTGATCTGGTAAAATTGAGTCTGTCATAATTATCACACAGAAATTGAAGATTATACTGCCTACTATATCAGTTTTAGTCAGCTTAGTCAATTGTATTTTTAAGTCCTCATGCATTTTAACAGTACATTTTCATTGCTCCTCCTCCCCCAGTATTCTCGGGAATACACCTGTGGAATGCCAGAGAATCTATTCATTTTTTTTTATTTTGGGGGGGACTCAATTGGGGTCTCAACTTACTGTTGAGAGTTAGAATAGTAGAATACACAAGGTGCAATTTCGAAATGTGGTTATGCATCAGCAGTTTTTCTCTTGCTATGTCAGACACTGACAGTCACTCAATTAGCTCATGTCAGCTAACATTTTGCAAATTGGTAAATTAGTCTAGCCACCTATCTAAACGTGTATTAATCATGGTCGAATTACAGAACGGGGTGCCCCCAATGATTTTGTTAGTCTCTATCACTCAGATGTCAGGTTAAAAACTGCAACAAAATTTCACTTAGGGTCCCCAAAAGTCTAGGGCCGACCGACTCTGACTCCATGTGTGGGTATGGATGTGGGTAAGCAGACTCTTGAGCCAATGCGACCCCTAATGATGAGTTCAGATTTTTTTGTGGTCCCCACCCCATCTAAATTGCCCATCACTGACCTTCAGAATTGTATTGTACTTGTCTTGTACTCAATCTATATTCCATACATTGCATTATTCAATTATCTTCATTCTGAAGTGCTGCCGGTCACATGCAGTCATTTGACACCCAATACTGCTCTATTTCTCATGCATTGTAAGAATGAAGGTCTTTGTATTCATTTGTTTTAGTGTGAGGAGCCCAGTGGTTGGCAGTGATCCCATGGAGTGTCCCAGTGGGGTTCCTTTCTGACCATACATTACATCACAGTGACTCAACACACCCTATTATCTTAACTACCACAACAATATACACCAAATACAGCGTGATAACATCATCACACCATTGGAAAAGTTGCGTCCAATTTCATTTCATAGTAGGCCTGTATGGATTTTCGTAATACATATATGTGGAATCGACTGGTAGCCTTAGAGATGACTGTGTATCATTTGGAGAACATGTGAAAATGGCACTCTACACAGTGTATGGTATCTATATTATAGATATACTATGGGAATTAAGACACAATGTAGGTGTACACAGAAAGGCTAATTAAGCAGGGTAGAATTGGATCCCTAGCATGTTAACTTTCCCATTCAGATAATCATGAACGACAGCGCTAACATCCCCCTTTGTGAATATTTAGCGGTTGGAGAGAGACAAGTAGCAGACAGTGTTGCTAGGAGACCACACACGCATTGACTGGTGTGAAAGACTTGTTGGTTTCACATGCAGCCCTCCCCATTCTTACAGTCCAGCTCCTTTTCTCTTTCACTGTTTATCTATTGCCTCCCTTTTTCTCAATTTACTCACCCCCTCGCTCTCTTTCTCCATCTCTATTTCTCTCTATCAATCTGTCCCCATTTCGTTTTCTTGTTTATCTCTACCTTGATCTCTCTCTCTGTCTCTATTTATCGGATTCCCTCATCCTTCCCCATACCTCCTCTCCTCTCTCCCCCATACCTCCTCTCCTCTCTTCCCCATACCTCCTCTCCTCTCTCCCCCATACCTCCTCTCCTCTCTTCTCCATATCTCCTCTCCTCTCTTCCCCATACCTCCTCTCCTCTCTTCCCCATACCTCCTCTCCTCTCTCCCCCAAACCTCCTCTCCTCTCTCCGTCAAGCTCCTGCCTGAGCTGTCTTCCTTCCACTCCCTTCCTCTTCTTTTCTCTCTCCTTGTCTATGCATCTCTACCCATCCTACTCTAGAGGACCATTTATTTCTCCCCTCCTCCCCTATCTCTCTCTCTCCCTCACCCACTCCTCCCCTCTCTACCTCACCCTTTTCGCTCTCTTTCTCACTCTCTGTATCTCTTTCAATCGCTATCTCTCTCCCTTCCTCTCAGTCCTTCTCTCCCTGACTGATTGGCTGCAGTGTGTTGGACTGCCACGGCGTATAGCCGGGCGTGTCAGAGTGTGGTGATAGTGACATTGTGAATGCGTGCGGCACAACACGGCCACAGGGGTCAGGCCATAATAACACGCCATGTGGATCTGTGCTGTATGCTGTGACGGTGTGGCGGTGTGGTGGAGCCCTGTAACAGGCCAGCAATGTGGAGTGACAGACAGCTGCCCCACGGCCCAATAGAGCAGACGACCTGACAGCTAGGTGCTCTCTCTGCCACCACTGGGAGGCAGGATGGGGGAGGAGGGAGGGAGGGAGATGCAGGTGGAGGCAGGGAGGGAGGAGGGAGACAGACAGAGAGGCAGGGAGAGAGGAAGGGATGAGGGGAGACATGGGAGACGGGTGGGGAGACAGAAATGAGGGAGACAGTAGGAGGGGGAGAAGGGGTTGATGATGTTGGGCTCACTGTCTCGGGAGCACTGTCTCCCACAAACAATCCAGATGGCAGTGAATGCAAAGCCTGCATCCAGAAGTCATCCAAGGTTGAGTTTAAATAGGAAATGTAGAAACAGCCACAGTCCTTTGACATCCCAGATCCTCAATATACTGTAGGCCTATAATGGTTAGCCAATCCCTTCCTTTTTTTATAACCAGAGATACTTCTCACAGTAATTATTGTTTGATTAGTTTAAATTGTGGGCATATCTCATTTTCACATCTTTTCCCACATAATTTACTGTGGCAAGCATCTACATTCTAATACTGTGGCAAGCATCTACATTCTAATACTGTGGCGAGCCTCTACATTCTAATTCTGTGGCATGCCTCTACATTCTAATACTGTGGCAAGCCTCTACATTCCAATACTGTGGCAAGCCTCTACATTCCAATACTGTGGCAAGCCTCTACATTCTAATACTGTGGCGAACCTCTACATTCTAATACTGTGGCAAGCCTATACATTCTAATACTGTGGCAAGCCTCTACATTCTAATACTGTGGCGAGCCTCTACATTCTAATACTGTGGCAAGCCTATACATTCTAATACTGTGACAAGCCTCTACATTCTAATTATGTGGCAAGTCTCTACATTCTAATACCGTGGCAAGCCTCTACATTCCAATACTGTGGCAAGTCTCTACATTCTAATTCTGTGGCAAGCCTCTACATTCTAATTCTGTGGCAATCCTCTACATTCTAATACAGTGACAAGCCTCTACATTCTAATTATGTGGCAAGTCTCTACATTCTAATACCGTGGCAAGCCTCTACATTCTAATACCGTGGCAAGCCTCTACATTCTAATACTGTGGCAAGCCTCTACATTCTAATACTGTGGCAAGCCTCTACATTCGAATTCTGTGGCAAGCCTCTACATTCGAATTCTGTGGCAAGCCTCTACATTCTAATACTGTGGCAAGCCTCTACATTCCAATACTGTGGCAAGCCTCTACATTCTAATACTGTGGCAAGCCACTACATTCTAATACTGTGGCAAGCCTCTACATTCCAATACTGTGGCAAGCCTCTACATTCTAATACTGTGGCAAGCCTCTACATTCTAATTCTGTGGCAAGCCTCTACATTCTAATACTGTGGCAAGCCTCTACATTCCAATACTGTGGCAAGCCTCTACATTCTAAATCTGTGGCAAATCTCTACATTCTAATTCTGGGAGCATTTGGGGTTGTAGCTCCAAGGGTTTTGTTTGTGTCCATGTGTCACAATGTGTGTAATTGTTGTCCATGTGTCACAATGTGTGTAATTGTTGTCCATGTGTTACAGTGTGTGTGTTTGTTGTTCATGTGTCACAGTGTGTGTGTTTGTGTCCATGTGTCACAGTGTGTGTGTTTGTGTCCATGTGTCACAGTGTGTTTGTTTGTGTCCATGTGTCACAGTGTGTTTGTTTGTGTCCATGTGTCACAGTGTGTTTGTTTGTGTCCATGTGTCACAGTGTGTTTGTTTGTGTCCATGTGTCACAGTGTGTTTGTTTGTGTCCATGTGTCACAGTGTGTTTGTTTGTGTCCATGTGTCACAGTGTGTGTGTTTGTGTCCATGTGTCACAGTGTGTTTTGTTTGTGTGTGTGTCTGTGTGTGTTGTGTTTGTTTATGTGACACAGTGTGTGTGTCTGTGTGTGTGTCTGTGTGTGTTGTGTTTGTTTATGTGACACAGTGTGTGTGTCTGTGTGTGTGTGTCTGTGTGTGTTGTGTTTGTTTATGTGACACAGTGTGTGTGTCTGTGTGTGTGTCTGTGTGTGTTGTGTTTGTTTATGTGACACAGTGTGTGTGTGTCTGTGTGTGTTGTGTTTGTTTATGTGACACAGTGTGTGTGTCTGTGTGTGTGTGTCTGTGTGTGTTGTGTTTGTTTATGTGACACATTGTGTGTGTCTGGGTGTGTGTCTGTGTGTGTTGTGTTTGTTTATGTGACACAGTGTGTGTGTCTGTGTGTGTGTGTCTGTGTGTGTTGTGTTTGTTTATGTGACACAGTGTGTGTGTCTGTGTGTGTGTCTGTGTGTGTTGTGTTTGTTTATGTGACACAGTGTGTGTGTCTGTGTGTGTGTGTCTGTGTGTGTTGTGTTTGTTTATGTGACACAGTGTGTGTGTCTGTGTGTGTGTCTGTGTGTGTTGTGTTTGTTTATGTGACACAGTGTGTGTGTCTGTGTGTGTGTCTGTGTGTGTTGTGTTTGTTTATGTGACACAGTGTGTGTGTCTGTGTGTGTGTGTCTGTGTGTGTTGTGTTTGTTTATGTGACACAGTGTGTGTGTCTGTGTGTGTGTCTGTGTGTGTTGTGTTTGTTTATGTGACACAGTGTGTGTGTCTGTGTGTGTGTGTCTGTGTGTGTTGTGTTTGTTTATGTGACACAGTGTGTGTGTCTGTGTGTGTGTCTGTGTGTGTTGTGTTTGTTTATGTGACACAGTGTGTGTGTCTGTGTGTGTGTGTCTGTGGTTGTGTGTTTTGTTTGTTCATGTGTCACAGTGTGTGTGTCTGTGTGTGTGTCTGTGGTTGTGTGTTTTGTTTGTTCATGTGTCACAGTGTGTGTGTCTGTGTGTGTGTGTTGTGTTTGTTTAAGTGCTGAATAGCAAAATTTTCTGCAGCCTTGCATGCAGATCCAGGAATGTGAATCACGCCTCCATCTGCCTCCATCTGCCTCCATCTGCCTCCATCTGCCTCCATCTGCCTCGTAGCTCTAACGAGGTGGATTTAAATGACTTCTGACCCTGTAAATGCCTCTTAAGCTTCTTTTACAATCCCTGAATTGCTGATTTAATGTGTCAGTGTGGGGGCTTTGGTTGCATATCTACATTGTGGGCTGCATATACAGTATAGCCTATGTAGTGTGTGTGTGTGTGTGTGTGTGTGTGTGTGTGTGTGTGTGCGTGCGTGCGCGTGTGCGTGCGTGTGTATGCTTATAGCACATGTAAGACCTGATTAAAACTGGGACGTCTATGTGAGCGATGCTGTTGCCTCCATATTCATTTAGGTTCCGTTAAGTACATACAGTAGCTGCAGAATTTGTTTTGATTTGTGGGTGCTGGAGGTTGGGGGGTAAAAACATACCCCTTTAAAGTAAAGCATTGCATGCATCTATAACACATACAGTTGAGCAGACTTGTTTTTAGTTGCCTTTTATAAACGCATTTCATGCAATTCTACATCATTTATATGCTAGAAGACATTAGTAGAATATGTTTTAATACCACACAAATGGCCAAATGCAGGCAACTCACTATTCAGGTAGGATGCAATTTTTGTACTTTATTTTTATTGTTTTTTGTTCTATCATTATTATTATTTTAAATCATTGTTATTTTTGTAGGCCTATTTATTCATCTAAACCAGTTCTTTAAATATGCAAATTATGTTTTGTTTCATTCTGTTGAGACAGTTTTGTTGGCTGAATGAAGTTTGATCTGTCTTTTTAATTGTGTGTTCCTTATTTGGTTTAAGATAGGTTATACGTAGGCCTTTCAATATCATTAGCCTATTGCTGTCATTTGTTGGGTAGAGCAGGCACTAGCCTTTCTTGGTAATTTCGGCAATATAGCCTTTTCAAAACTTTTATGAAGGTTTAAACCACTTAGCAAGTGTTTTGTTTAATTCTGTTGAGCCATTTTCTTTGGCCAAATTAAGTTTCCAACTGTAATGTTGTGTTTGCCATGATATAATATCCTGCTGGTATTTTCCCTATAAACAATGGCTTGACTTGGCGCTCCAACTGACTCCGACAGTTGAACTTGAGGTGAGGATGAATGTTTGAGGCCTACCAGAGTTACTCCTATAATCTAACAATATAATGCTTATCTTTATAAAAAATATTCTGATCGAAAAAATAAAACATTTGCCTTCTTTTGTATGTTTATATCTTTATAGCAGACAGCAGTAGCCTATCCGACAACGATAAAGCATATCTCTCACTCTCTCTTTCTCTGTGTCTAGGCAGAGGCTTCTCTTCATATCATACAGTGGAAGCCTAGGCCTATAAGCCTATAGGCATGTCACACCCTGACCTCAGTTATCTTTGTTTTCTTTATTATTTTGGTTAGGTCAGGGTGTGACAAGGGTGGTTGGTTTAGTTTTGTATTGTCTAGGTGTTTTTTCCTGTCTAGGGTTTTTGTATATCTATGGGGTTTTAGTATGTCTAGGTATATGTAGGTCTATGGTGGCCTGAATTGGTTCAGGCCAATTCAGGTTTTGGTTTTGTGGGTTATTGTCTATGTGTAGTTGCATGTCAGCACTCGTGTCATAGCGTCACGTTCATTTTGTTTAGTGTTCTTCGTTTAATAAGGAAGAATGTATTCATATCACACTGCGCTTTGGTCTCCTTGTTATGACGAACGTGACAGAATAACCCACCAAACAAGGACCAAGCAGCGTGAAAAGGAGGAACAGCGCTTAATGGGGAGATGGACCTGGGAGGAGATATTAGGTGGAGCAGGACCCTGGACACAGCCGGGGGAGTATCCAATGTATCCTGTGCCTCCTCCCCGTACTCGCCCTGAGGTGCGTGTCACCAGCCCAGTACCACCAGTTCTGGCACCAGGCCTCCAGTGCGCCTCTAGGGTCCAGTACGTCCTGTTCCTCCTCCCCGCACTCGCCCTGAGATGCGTGTCCCCAGCCTGGTACCACCAGTGTCGGCACCACGCATACAGTGTGCCTCGGCATTCCAGAGCGTCCGGCGACAGTACCCAGTCCAGAGCGTACGGCGACAGTACCCAGTCCAGAGCGTCCGGCGACAGTACCCAGTCCAGAGCGTCCGGCGACAGTACCCAGTCCAGAGCGTCCGGCGACAGTACCCAGTCCAGAGCGTCCGGCGACAGTACCCAGTCCAGAGCGTCCGGCGACAGTACCCAGTCCAGAGCGTCCGGCGACAGTACCCAGTCCAGAGCGTCCGACGACAGTTCACAGACCGGAACCTCCAACGACAGGCCACAGTCCGGGGCCTCCAACGACGGGCCACAGTCCGGGGACTCCAACGACGGGCCAGTCAACGGGTCCAACGACGGGTCCCCAGTCCAGAACATCCGGCGACGATCCACACAGCGGGGATCGGCGAGGATCCGCAGTCCAGAGCCTCCGACGATGATCCACGGGTCAGTGATACAAGAGCGGACTCAGTGTAAAGAAGGGGGGCGGTGTCCAGAACCAGAGCCCCAACCGAGGTTAGATGCCCACCCAGACCCTCCCATATAGGTTTAGGTTTGCGGCCAGGAGTCCGCACCTTTGGGGGGGTCACACCCTGATCTTAGTTATCTTTGTTTTCTTTATTATTTTGGTTAGGTCAGGGTGTGACAAGTGTGGTTGGTTTAGTTTTTGTATTGTCTAGGTGTTTTTGTATTGTCTAGGTGTTTTTGTATATCTATGGGGTTTTAGTATGTCTAGGTATATGTAGGTCTATGGTGGCCTGAATTGGTTCCCAATCAGAGACAGCTGTTTATCGTTGCCTCTGATTGGGGATCCTATTTAGGTTGCCATTTTCCATCTTGGTTTTGTGGGTTATTGTCTATGTGTAGTTGCATGTCAGCACTCGTATTATAGCGTCATGGTCGTTTTTGTTATTTTGTTAGTTTGTTTGGTGTTCTTCGTTTAATAGAGAAGAATGTATTCATATCACGCTGCGCCTTGGTCTCCTCGTTATGACGACCGTGGCAGTGCATGCAATGCCCTGATGGATTTAGTAAAGACATGACGAGGAAATAACACATATGGAATCATGTAGTAACCAAGAAAGTGTTAAACAAATCAAATATGTTTGAGATTCTTCAAAGTATCCACCATTTGCCTTGATAACAGCTTTGCACACGCTTGGCATTCTCTCAACCAGCTTCACGAGGTAGTCGTCTGGAATGCATTTCAATTAACAGGTGTATCTTGTAAAATAAGTTAATTTGGGGAATTTATTTCCTTAATGCATTTGAGCCAGTCAATTGTGTCGTGACAAGGTAGGGGTGGTATATAGAAGAAAGACCAAGTCCATATTATGGCAAGAACAGCTCAAGTAAGAAAAGAGAAACGACAGTCCACCATTACTTTAAGAAATTAAGGTCAGTCAATATGGAAAGATTTGTGCGACTGCACTTGAAGTCGCAAAAACCATCAAGCGCTATGATGAAACTGGCTCTCATAAGGACCCAGGGTTACCTCTGCTGCAGAGGATAAGATCATTAGAGTTACCAGCCTCTGAAATTGCAGCCTAAATAAAGACTTCACAGAGTTCAAGTAACAGACACATCTCCACATCAACTGTTCAGAGGAGACTTTGTGAATCAGGTCTTCATGGTCGGATTGTCGCAAAGAAAGAAATACGAGCAATGGACATTAGACCAGTGGAAGTCTGTCCTTTGGCCTGATGAGTCCAAATTTGAGATTTTTGGTTCCAACTGCCGTGTCTTTGTGAATGGATGATCTCCACATGTGTGGTTCCCACCTTGAAGTATGGAGGAGGAGGTGTGATGGTGTCGGGGTGCTTTGCTGGTGACACAGTCTGAATTATTTAAAATTCAAGGCACACTTAACCAGCATGGCTACCACAGCATTCTGCAGCAATATACAATCTGGTTTGCGCATAGTGGGACTATCATTTAGACTATCACACCTTCAGGCTGTGTAAGGGCTATTTGACCAGGAAAGAGAGTGATGGCGTGCTGCATCAGATGACCTGGCCTCAACAATCACCCGACCACAACCAAATTGAGATGGTTTGGGATGAGTTGGACCACAGAGTGTTGGAAAAGCAGCCAACAAGTGCTCAGCATATGTGGGAACTCCTTCAACACTGTTGGAAAAGCATTCCTCGTGTAGCTGGTTGAGAGAATTCCAAGAATGTGCAAATCTGTCATCAAGGCAAAGGGTGGCTACTTTGAAGAATCTAAAATCTCAAATATATTTTGATTTGTTTAACACTTTTTTGGTTACTACGTGATTCCATATGTGTTATTTCATAGTTTTGATGTCTTCACTATTATTCTACAATATAGAAAATAGTAAAAACAAAACACTTGAATGAGTAGGTATGTCCAAACTTTTGACTGGTACTGTGTATATATATATATATATATATATATATATATATATAAATACTGTGTGTCCAGTGACACTGACTCACCCAATGATGAAGATGAAGCATAGGCTACACACCAGTGATAAGATACTTTGAAAAACAATGCTGTTCACTCAGAATCGCTCAACAGTTGTTGATAAAACAATTGTTCGCTTCTACAGACAGATTAGTCTTCTATTTTCAGCAGTAGGCATTTGCTTTCCAAATGGTAGGCCTACGTTTTCTCGCTGATATCTATGGCCACAATGCTACAGGCTGTTCTATATTTGGCACATGTTCTGCCCAAATTGTGACTTGTGATAAAACTTAATCCACAGCTATTTTTTGAAGCTATTGATCCTCTGTAGCTAAATGATGCTCTCTGGTGTAGTATTTAGAATTATTTAATTTATGTCTGTACAGACAGGAGCAATATCATTTTGGGGGAAAAGATGTTGTATGGCCCAAGGCTATGGATAAGACATGCTCTAGGAGTAGAGGAAGTGTGCTGTATAGTGGACTAGTGAACCTGACGAACCGTCTCCCAAGCAGTGTCCTTTTCCTCAGCAGCCTGCGTAATTGCACACTTCCCCACAGCTGTAATGCGACAATTGTATGGCTGCCTACTCAGCTGCCAGATCCTGGAAGCCCAAATCAGCGGCCCTGTTAACAGAAGCCCAACCTACACCGTCTCAACTCCCTAACCTAATTAACACTGAGTCATACAACACGCCACCCCACGCCATGCCACGCAGGGCAGCCAGGCCACAGCAATGCAGCAGGGCATTGTGTGTAGGGAGGCCAGGGCACTGGACAATAGGAATTAGCGGGAGCTACGATGGCACACAGGGTGACACACAGGGCCATGTCAGAATCATGATGGGATGACACTGCTCTCTGTATGATGTCATCTCTCACTGTAGAGAACCCTGTGTTCTCAGAGCCATATTGTTCATGACTCTGCAGCCTGCGCTCCTCCACTGGAATCAGATTCAGGTTTAGATTTGTATTGGTTATAGATATTAAATTGGTCTCTTACTTATAGAATGCCAATCAGTAAAAATAGATAGTTCAACAGAACAACAAAGTACAGAGACAATAATTGATGTGTAACCTAATGGAATCAGTTTAGAGAATCCCCCGTGCTGTTGGAGAAGGATTAATAAGGTTATGTATGGGTGGGTTCATTGAGTGCATTCTTGCATGTGTAGTAGCAGTAGGCCTCTAAATGAATTAGTCTACATTGTATGTTGGTGTGCGTTTCATCCAGTGTTTGTGTGATTATGTTCAAACTAAAACCAATTGCAAGGAGTCCCATGCAGTATAAGTTAAACCACCAAAAGCACTTGAACACTCATACTCCATTTTTTTTAAACATTTAAGATGGAAAAATACTGGGAACCCTCGCACACCAGCTGACAGCTGCGCTTTTCTTAGCCAATCGCAGCGCCGCGCTCGCATACATACTCCAATGCACACAACACTGTTGGGCCCTCAAATATCTGCCCCACAACAAGCCTGACTCTTCACGGGGTGAATAGCGTGTGCAGGAAGCCCTGCGTGTGCTACATATGACAAACCACATTACTGCCTGGGTAGCAAACAGCCCTAGTTAGGCCACCCCAAGGCCCCCAGCCAGAGAGAAACACTGCAGCTGAGTTACCATGCTTACTCAAATAGTCATAATTGGATAATGAAAATATAAATAGTGTTTTCATGTGATCCACTGTAGGTTGGGCGTTGGGGTAAACAACACAGTGGACTGGGTAAACATACAATACCTTGCTACCTCACTACCTGGCTGCTTGGCTACCTGGCTCCCTGGCTACCTGGCTACCTGGCTACCTGGTCCAATGCCCAGTTTGTTTTATCCTGGAGGAAAGGATGTCCATGACACAATGAGCCTTATTAGTTACGTTTTCTGCCTATCCATCTATTTGGATGTTTTCACATATTTTGGTCAGATATTGTGTCAGACATGGTTTATAATGCGACCTCTCTGGTTTTTAGCTTTCACTTCTGGTAAGTCCTACCCTGTCTCTGAGCACCTCATTATGTCTGGAGGAATCCCTCCTGCCCTGTTCACCTGTAATGAAGAGAAGGAGCCAGGTACTACAACCATGTTGTAATTGCTACTGTCCTACATACAGCATGTCGACATGAGAGCTGTGTAGGGGAGCTGTATAAGAGGACAACTGGACAGGGCTCTGTCATGTCAGCTCAACATATAATAAATGACTATTAACAATGACAATGTCCCCATCTTCTCCATGTCTAGGTGACTCAAGCTTGGTCTGCAGTGACATTCATCCCCTTCACCCTATTGGTCTTCTATACCATGAGCTCTGGCTCCGCCCAGGATGTGGCGGTGGAGCATTTCTTGCGTGACATAGAGAGGAGGGGCAAGCGGCTACATTGCGCTGTGATTGGCTGCGAGGAGGAGCAGTGTCCCCGCGGCGACATGAACCTGCTGTATCGTAAGAGCCGGCTGGACTGGAGGCACAAGGACCAGGAAGGCAATAAGAAGAGGTGAGGAGAGGTGAACTGATCTCAACTCACAGCTGCATGCTGCACTGGAGAGATGGAATGAAGATTATTCAGTTCAGTTCAATTGTACATTTCTGAACTGAAGTGTTTTGTTGTTCATATTTTATGTGCAACCTCTTAATTGTCATCCTAAGGGGAGTGGGGGCATGTAGAAAGGAAGATAAGAAACCAGATGAAAGGAACAGAAAATGTGAAGAGAGGAGCATTATGGCCTTCATTACAGGGCCAATGTGGCCCATTGGTGTCTATCTAGATTATGGCACGCACACACACACACACACACACACACACACACACACACACACACACACACACACACACACACACACACACACACACACACACACACATATACACACAGGCACACTTAAAGACACACACACACACACACACACACACACACACAGGCACACACACACACACACACACACACACACACACACACACACACACACACACACACACACACACACACACACACACACACACACACAGAGAGAGCTCTGCTCTTGGCTTTTCTTCACATAATGCAATGAGACAGAAAACAGTTGCATCTCTGTTCTCCATGATGAACATGCTCAGTGCTGTTTCCTCTCCCTGCGCCAGCTTCCCTCCTCTCAAAAGGAAGGTGCAAAGCTCACATTGTCTCCCTGCTGCTTCACCGCTTCATAAGGAATGATGGCAGAATTAAGGCTCATCAGTAGTACAGGACACATTGTGACCTAAAAATGAGGCCCATTTGATGTGTAGTTTGTTATGTTTTATCGCTCTTGCTTCCTCTAGCTCAAACAAACAAGGCAACATGCACTCAGGGTTCACTCACCTGCGATAACCTCTTAAATGAGGCCTTTGATTGCATGCTCGGAAGCTCAACATCTCCTCCTCCTCTTCTCACACACGTAAAGACCCAGTTACCTAGGCTTGCTCTTTCTCTCTCTCTCTCTCTCTCTCTCTCTCTCTCTCTCTCTCTCTCTCTCTCTCTCTCTCTCTCTTCTCACCAACACACACACATACCAGACATACACATACACAGATGTGTGCACCCACGCACTCAGCCCTCACTCGTTCCCAGCAGGGAAACAAAAAGGCGGTTGTTGCCCCCGGCAGCATTCCTCCAGCACCATTCCTCCAGCACCATTCCTCCAGCACCATTTCTCCAGCACCATTTTTCCAGCACCATTTCTCCAGCACCATTCCTCCAGCACCATTTCTCCAGCACCATTCCTCCAGCACCATTCCTCTGGTCCTGCTAGGGAAGTCAGATCCCACCCATTCATCCCCTCTTTCCTTCCTTACAATGGCTACCTCTCCTCTCGTCGCCACGGTGGAACAGGATCAATAGAATCGGAGAAACAGGTTGAAAAGGACACGAGCCATAGCTGACACTCAGTAGAGGCTTTCTGTTCTGTGCCAGACAGCCAATCATTTCCTTCTAGATGGTTGTAGCGGTATCATTTCAGCTCTTTTCACGGTAGTTGTTGTGCACAGTGTTTTTCTAATGACTTCAGCCGCTGTTGTTACAGCTGAGTCACCTTTATAAAGGTTCATTTACAGACCTATACTGTATATTTTATATGCAATAACTCCAGATTTGGACCATGTCAGCTGCAACTCCCCGTCCCATGTTGTTGCTCATCAAGATACACTGTTGTATGGATTCTGCTCCAATTTAATCAACCAGTAGCTTTATTGTAGAGATATAGATTTTGGTTTCACCTGTTAGGAAACCAAAGATGTTCTGAATCTTTGGTGTTCATGCATGATGGTAGTTTGGATGTGGTCATGATGACCTTCAAAAGACCTTCAGGGATTTTCCATATGAAGTTTTAGAAAGTAAAATTGGCTTTAGAGAGCGAATAAGAATTGAGTGACCTGTTTAATCAAAGGAACAGCACAGTACTTTATACATTCAACTCCAATATATTTTAATTGAAGAAAACTCCAGTTTTAATTTTTATGCTGCACTGCCACACCTTTTTTTCAGGCAATAAATAGCCCAAAAAAATTGCAGTTCCTTTGTGTGCTTGTTTGCAGTATGTTTAGTACTGTACATTGGCAAGCAATACCATGTGAAATGTCATGGGTTTTTAAGACAAACCACTAAACCAATAAACAGGCAAGCCAGTTGCCATGGAAACAGATCAAATGCTTGGCAGAGGTCATGATGAGTGTAGTGAAGAGACAACGTAATAAAACAGATAAAGAATTAGTTAGAGATACCCAGTGACACAGTGATGTACATACAGGGAGATTACAGTCAGAGAGGAGTTGCTAGATTTTGGGGAGTTTGATTTTACGGGAAGTAATTTCCTAATTGAATGTGTTTGTGAGCTAGGGGAGCAGATGTGGAGGGAAATGGAAGGACGGAAGAGTCCCCCTTACACACAATACTGGCATGCACAGCTGCTGCACTGCCTCGCCCAATCTCTCATCACTCACTCTTCAACGGGAAGCTAGTCTCTCTGTGCCATCCATGTATGAGCAGCAGTGTGTGTGTGTGTGACAGACAGACAGAGGGAGAGGAAGACGAGTAAAGGACTGAAGCTATTTAAAGAACGTTTCTGAAGAGAAAAAGAAAAAGGGAGCGAGGCAGAAAAGGGGAGGGGCAACACAATGGGGAAATAAATTAAGGTCCTTGACTGAGACGTGATTAACTGCTGAATGACGGAATGCTGTGCTTCCTGTGTTCTCCAGCTCCAGCCAGAAAGACCCCTCCTCAGCCACGGTGGGCAAGGTCCGTGACCTGGCGTCCTTCCGACGCCACTTCCGCATGGGCTTCATGACCATGCCTGCCTCCCAGGATCTGTCCCCTCACTCCTGTGCCTCTGCCATGGCCCCCCGCTCCCAGTCCTGCCATGCCGTGGGCGCTAGAGACACAGGTCTGGAGAATGGGGAGGATTATTCTGACACCCAGTCACAGCACGGCGGGCGCTGCCCCCCTACCAAACCCAAACGACACCCCAGCACCCGCCTCAGCTCCTCAGACCCCAGAGCACCTCACGTCCTCCCGGACACCCCTCCACCGCCCCTACCCACTCACTCGCAGGCCAAACACTCAGAGAAGAAGAATGGTAGGCTACTGCAACAGTAATGAGGACAGTGAAGTGGGGAAATGTGGAAATGTGGGTTATTATTATTGTCCCTGTTGTGATGATTGAAATGTCTCTAGTTTATTGCTCTGCCTCTTTCCCCTCCAGCAATGAAGAAGTCAGACTCGGGGGACATGTCCAAGAAGGTGCCGCCTCTGAAGCCCAAACGAAGTCCCAGCACTCAGCTCTCGTTTGACCCCCCACCAGCCCGCGTGCCCCCTCCTGCCACGCCCCTGCCTTTCCAGGGGGGTGAGGGTAAGCCCCAGGGTGAGGAGGGGGATGATGAGCCTGTCTACATAGAGATGGTGGGCCAGGTGTTCACAAGGGAGAGCCAGACTGCCACCCCTCACCCTGTCACTCCCGTCGCCACCACACCCGACTCAGACTCAGACCAAAACGAGGCCATCTATGAGGAGATGAAGTACCCATTGCCAGAGGACAGAGAGGGACACAAACGCATCCCTCTCAAACACGAGAGACTCAAATCCTCCAAACACCACTCCTCTGGCATCTCTGCCCCTCTACCTCGCCCCTCCTCCTCCCCCTCCTGTTCCAAACCTAAAGCCACAGTGTCCATTTCCCACTCCTCGCCCCTCCCCTCCTCCACCTCCACCACCCCTGTCCCCCAGCCACTCTCCTCCAGCCCGCAACCCCCACGGGCCCCTACTCCCTATCTCCTCCAGGGGAACAAATCAGAGACAGAGTCCACCAGTAAGATCCCGGCCCCCTTCCCCAACCTGCTGCAGCACCGGCCTCCGCTGCTCGCCTTCCCCCAGCCAGCTGCTGCCTCCAGCGGGGTCGGGGTCCAACACAAAGCTGTTGCTGCCAAACTGGGAACCATCAGCATCCAGACCTCCTCCAGTATGACAATGCCATCCAGCACCTCCTCTGCCTCTACCACCCCCTCCTCCAATCTCCCCATGCTCCTGTCAGGCTGTAAGGAGTCTAAGGAAAGAGACAAGCAGAGCAGAGACAAAGACAAAGACAAAGACAGAGACAGAGACAGAGACAGCCAGCTCGACCCTGCACCGGGTCTAAGGGCCAGGAGCCACTCCACACCGCTGCCCCCTTCCTCCAAGTCCACCTCCCCTTACTCCCACCAGCACCACCACCCCCACCACCGCCCCTCACACTACCACCACTACCGCAAGCCAGATAGAGGAGACTCGCCCAACCCCAACACCAACAACAAGAATGGCTCAGAAACCTCCTCCAAGTCCACTGCCCAGACCCAGACCCAGGGCTCTGGCAAGGAGGGCAAGTCTGTGAGCTTCTGCTTGAAGTCAGACAAAGGAGACAGGGACAGGGACAGAGAGAGGGACAGAGAGAGGGAAAGAGATGGTCACAGGGACAATCATAGAGACAGAGACAGGGATAGTGACAGAGAGAGACACAGGGAGAGAGACAGAGAGCGAGACCGTGACAAAGACAGAGAAACAGGGTCCCACTCTACCTCCTCTCAGGCTGAGAGCACTCCCACCACCAACAGCCATTCATCCCAGACCAGCACCAGTTCAAACCCAAACCAGTCCTCCTCCACCTCCTCTCACTCTCGCCCTCACTCTCGTTCCCACCTCCAACGCTCCCACACCCCTCATGGCCTGCCTGCCTACAAGCCCCCCTCCTCAGACAGCCCCCTGCTCTGGACCTACCCCTCAGTGGGCTTCCGGAGACCCCCGGCGTACGACAGCCTGCGAGGAGGGTCTCATCTGCCCTCCTTGCACCACCAGGGTCACGGTGATGTGGCCTCCAAAAGCAGCACGGTGCCTGGGCCCGTCCAGGGGAAGGCTGGGTTCATGCCCTGGGACAGCAGTGGCTTTGGAGACGACGGGTCCTACTGGCCCGTGCAGAGGAAACTCTCCTTCAGCCATGGCAGCCGAGAGACAGCAAGAGAAAGTAAGTTAACATGTGCTGGGGGGGCATCATGGGTTAAAATTCAATATTTAATCTTATCAGAAGTTCCTCTCATCCCTTTGAGGGATAATCAGACTATTAGACTGTAAATTGAGTGTCATCTGTTACTATACTGTCAATAGACAATCATTGTATGTTTACTCAACAATTCCCTTCTGTCATTCCCCTCTCAGAGGATGAAGGACGTGCATGGAATGGTAGTGCCGATGCCCTCCTGAGGGTGGACAAGGAGGAACTGGTCCCAGGGCATCGAGGAAGAGGAGGAGGAGGAGGCCACTCTGGGATCCCAGTACGCTTCACTGGAGGGAGGGGGCTGGGCCACAGTGAGTCCCTGGCCGGGATGGAGGAGGGGTTCTTGGGGTTCCGAGCCCTGCCTAGAGGGGGTCTCCCTCTCCCCTGCCAAACCTTCCCAGCCTATCGCAATGGAGGTGAGCACCTAGACACCTAGAACAGAATCCTTCTAGCAGAATCTTTCTGAGGGAAAGTGCTCTAAAGTATGTCAAGGATTTCACTAGCACGCAAAAAGTTATTTAGAAAAGAGATAACATCAGCAGATGCCTCTGAAGATCCTATTAGGTGGATTTCTTCCATCCACAGTCACATGATCATGGTGTTATGGGTTAAGATCATCAGTGGCAGCATGTGTAGTACCAGATCTTTGTGTTCCAGAACTGGGTCGATTCGGCCGCTCATCATCCACCTCTGGGGCGAGGCAGGTGGGTGGATGCGACGTTCAGAGGCAGAGCAGCCTGCCTCATCGAGAGGCACTGAGTCAGGTGAATAATACCTATTATTATAATAACAATGATCTTTGGTATTACTGTGATTACTATAATTTGTACAAGTAGTAGTATTGGAATTATTCTGAAGAATATGGTCATTCTTATCATGCCCTGTGCTGATAGCAACAACCCTCCTCCTGAGCTATTTATAGTGTGGAGATATGTTCAGTGAGCAGAATAAGGATGTGGCCAGCAGCCTTAAAGAATAAGTCCAGGAGAGAGCAATGCTCTAACTGACGTATGCGGAGATGTAAGGAGTATGCTTCTCTACAGTGTTTTGGAGCAGTGAGCCGATGTCCAATCGTGTTGCGTTTTGCCCAGTCACTTGGCTGCATCTCAAATGCTGACGCAGTTCAAGTGTGCTGTGCTGCAGAGACTGTCTGCGTGTGCTGCCTGACCCTCCCTCGCACACCACGGGGAGCCACAGGCCCAAAGATGGTGTCACACTGCCCCCTAGTGGCAGGAGATGGTGCAACACATTATTGTTGACGCTGTGGTGGTTGCTGAGCTTGGTCTTCAATACTCAAATAAAATTGAATTGTATTTGTCACATGCTTAGAAAAAAAACAGGTGTAGACTAACAGTGAAATGCTTATTTACGGGTGCTTTTCCAACAATGCAGAGTTAAAGATAAAATAAAAAATAGAAATAGTGACACAAGGAATAAATACACAGTGAAAAATGAGTAACAATAACGAGTAAATATAACATGGCTCTATACAAGGAGTACCAGTACCGAGTCAATGTGCAGGGGAATGAGGTAGTTACAGTATATACAGTTGAAGTTGGAAGTTTACATACACCTTAGCCAAATACATTTAAACTCAGTTTTCACAATTCCTGACATTTAATCCTCGTAAAACTTCCTGTCTTGGGTCAGTTAGGATCACCACTTTATTTTAAGAATGTGAAATGTCAGAATAATAGTAGAGAAAATTATTTATTTCAGCTTTTATTTCTTTCATCCCATTCCCAGTGGGTCAGAAGTTTACATACTCAATTAGTATTTGGGATCATTTTCTTTAAATGGTTTAACTTGGGTCAAACATTTCAGGTAGCCTTCCACAAGCTTCCCACAATAAATTGGGTGAATTTTGGCCCATTCCTCCTGACAGAGCTGGTGTAACTGACTCAGGTTTGTAGGCATCCTTGCTCGCACACACTTTTTCAGTTCTGCCCACAAATTGTCTATAGGAGGGAGGTCAGGGCTTGAGGATGGCCACTCCAATACCTTGACTTTGTTGTCCTTAAGCCATTTTGCCACAACTTTGGAAGTATGCTTGGGGTCATTGTCCATTTGGAAGACCCATTTGCGACCAAGCTTTAACTTCCCTCAAGACTGATGTCTTGAGATGTTGCTTCAAAATATCCACATAATTTTCATTTCTCATGATGCCATCTATTTTGTGAAGTGTGCCAGTCCCTCCTGCAGCAAAGCACCCCCACAACATGATGCTGCCACCCCCGTGCTTCACGGTTGGGATGGTGTTCTTTGGCTTACACGCCTCCCCCTTTTTCCTCCAAACATAACGATGGTCATTATGGTCAAACAGTTCTATTTTTGTTTCATCAGACCAGAGGACATTTCTCCAAAAAGTACGATCTTTGTCCTCATGTGCAGTTGCAAACCGTAGTCTGGCTTTTTTATGGCGGTTTTGGAGCAGTGGCTTCTTCCTTGCTGAGTGGCCTTTCAAGTTATGTCGATTTAGGACTCGTTTTACTGTGGATATAGATTATTTTGTATCTGTTTCCAGCATCTTCACAAGGTCATTTGCTGTTGTTCTGGGATTAATTTGCACTTATCGCTCCAAAGTACGTTCATCTCTAGGATTCAGAACACGTCTCCTTCCTGAGCGGTATGACGGTTGCGTGGTCCCATGGTGTTTATACTTGCGTACTATTGTTTGTACAGATGAACGTGGTACCTTCAGGCATTTGGACATTGCTCCCAAGGATGAACCAGACTTGTGGAGGTCTACAATTTTTTTCTGAGGTCTTGGCTGATTTCTTTTGATTTTCCCATGATGTCAAGCAAAGAGGCACTGACTTTGAAGGTAGGCCTTGAAATACATCCACAGCTACCCCTCCAATAGGCTCAAATGATGTCATTTAGCCTATCAGAAGCTTGTAAAGCCATGACATCTTTTTTTCTGGAATTTTCCAAGCTGTTTGAAGGCACAGTCAACTTAGTGTATGTAAACTTCTGACCCACTGGAATTGTGATACAGTGAATTATAATTGAAATAATCTGTCTGTGAACAATTGTTGAAAAAATGACTTGTGTCATACACAAAGTAGATGTTCTAACGGACTTGCCCAAACTTGAATTTGTTAACAATAAATGTGTCGAGTGGTTGCAAAACAAGTTTTAATGACTCCAGCCTAAGTGTATGTAAACTTCCAACTTCAACTGTACATACAGTGGGGGGAAAAAGTATTTAGTCAGCCACCAATTGTGCAAGTTCTCCCACTTAAAAAGATGAGAGAGGCCTGTAATTTTCATCATAGGTACACTTCAACTATGACAGACAAAATAAGAAAAAAAATCCAGAAAATCACATTGTAGGATTTTTAATGAATTTATTTGTAAATTATGGTGGAAAATAAGTATTTGGTCACCTACAAACAAGCAAGATTTCTGGCTCTCACAGACCTGTAACTTCTTCTTTAAGAGGCTCCTCTGTCCTCCACTCGTTACCTGTATTAATGGCACCTGTTTGAACTTGTTATCAGTATAAAAGACACCTGTCCACAACCTCAAACAGTCACACTCCAAACTCCACTATGGCCAAGACCAAAGAGCTGTCAAAGGACACCAGAAACAAAATTGTAGACCTGCACCAGGCTGGGAAGACTGAATCTGTAATAGGTAGGCAGCTTGGTTTGAAGAAATCAACTGTGGGAGCAATTATTAGGAAATGGAAGACATACAAGACCACTGATAATCTCCCTCGATCTGGGGCTCCACGCAAGATCTCACCCCGTGGGGTCAAAATGATCACAAGAACGGTGAGCAAAAATCCCAGAACCACACGGGGGGACCTAGTGAATGACCTGCAGAGAGTTGGGACCAAAGTAACAAAGCCTACCATCAGTAACACACTATGCCGCCAGGGACTCAAATCCTGCAGTGCCAGACGTGTCCCCCTGCTTAAGCCAGTACATGTCCAGGCCCGTCTGAAGTTTGCTAGAGAGCATTTGGATGATCCAGAAGAAGATTGGGAGAATGTCATATGGTCAGATGAAACCAAAATATAACTTTTTGGTAAAAACTCACCTCGTCGTGTTAGCATCCAAAGAACACCATACCTACTGTGAAGCATGGGGGTGGAAACATCATGCTTTGGGGCTGTTTTTCTGCACAGGGACCAGGACGACTGATCCTGTGTAAAGGAAAGAATGAATGGGGCCATGTATCGTGAGATTTTGAGTGAAAACCTCCTTCCATCAGCAAGGGCATTGAATATGAAACGTGGCTGGGTCTTTCAGCATGACAATGATCCCAAACACACCGCCCGGGCAACGAAAGAATGGCTTCATAAGAAGCATTTCAAGGTCCTGCAGTGGCCTAGCCAGTCTCCACATCCCAACTCCATAGAAAATCTTTGGAGGGACTTGAAAGTCCGTGTTGCCCGGCAACAGCCTCAAAACATCACTGCTCTAGAGGAGATCTGCATGGAGGAATGGGCCAAAATACCAGCAACAGTGTGTGAAAACCTTGTGAAGACTTACAGAAAACGTTTGACCTCTGTCATTGCCAACAAAGGGTATATAACAAAGTTTTGAGATAAACTTTTGTTATTGACCAAATACTTATTTTCCACCATAATTTGCAAATAAATTCATTAAAAATCCTACAATGTGATTTTCTGGAGAGAAAAAAATCTCATTTTGTCTGTCATAGTTGAAGTGTACCTATGATGAAAATTACAGGCCTCTCTCATCTTTTTAAGTGGGAGATCTTGCACAATTGGTGGCTGACTAAATACTTTTTTGCCCCACTGTATAGGTACAGGTAAAGTGACTAGGCAACAGGATAGATAATAGACAGTAGCAGCAGTGTATGTGGTGAGTGTGAAAGTGTGTGGGTGTGTGTGAGTGTGGCATTAGTATGCATGTGTATGCATGTTATTTGTGTGTGGGTGTATGTGTGTGTTGGAGTGTCAGTTTAAGTATGTGTGAGTGTGTGGGTAGCGTCCAGTGTGTGCATAGAGTCAGTGCAAGGGGGTCAATGCAGGTAGTCCAGGTATTTAGCAGTCTTATGGCTTGGGGATAGAAGCTGTTCAGGCATTCAGTGCTACAACAAAGATTCAGTGTTTACAGGGATACAACATGGATGCAGTATTCATGCATACCCCAGGTTAAATTGAAGGTAATGTACTGACACAAAATACCCAAATCATGCATCTTCCTTTAACTACCCTTCTTTCTCCCTATCTGCCTCTCTCTGGCCAGTTGCATGGGCTGTCCCACTCCTCCCAGACACCCTGCAGTCCCAGTCTGTCTCGACAGCAGCAGCAGCTCCAACTCCATCAGCAGCAGCTGCAGTTACAGCAACAGCTCCAGCAGCTGCAGCAGCAGCACCACCTCCAGCTGCAGTTCCAGCACCTGGCTCAGCTAGCCCAGGGACAGCCTCCCAACACCGGGGGCGCCGCCGCATCCGCAGCCCAGACCCAGAGGGATGGTAAGCTGCTGGAGGTCATCGAGAGGAAGCGCTGCCTATGCAAAGAGATCAAGGCCCAGCGGCGCCCGGACAAGAGCCTGTGTAAGCAGGACAGCATGCCTATCCTGCCCAGCTGGAGACGGACCCCTGAACCCCGCAAGACGGGCACACCTCCCTGCCAGAGGCCCCAGGCTGTGGTGTGGGACACTGCCATCTGAGGGGGGCGGGTGGGGCAGGAGAGGTACAGTAGAAAGATAGGGGCAAGTACTATGTACTAAATAAGTACTATTGGGCACAATTGTTGTGAGACACAAGAAGTTTACAAGTGGAGAGAGATGGTGGGAATCACTTTCTACAAAAGGTGGAGGACTGTTTTCTCTCTTAGGAGTGACAGTGTGATTACTGCTGACCACAGAAGAGAGAGAATATGCATGAGAGTAAGATGAGAGTTTTGTGCTCTCACATGGTAAAACACACTTCATGTGGAGCTGATACAAGGTCGTCAAGGTTACTGAGATGTTTAGAGGTGTGTGGGCCAGAAAAATAATGAACAACTGAAACATAAACATGATTTAAAGTATGACTTTGTAGAGATGGAAAAAGATGGGGAAGATTCAGTTGAGGGATATACCAATACAACATGAAACCAAGAAGAGACATACAATCAGTCAGTACTGTGTCATATTTTACACTTTAAATGTGATTTCTTACCCTTTAAATGTAGTATTCTAAAAGCCCTTCCTTGACTCTTTATTCATTTATTAAACTCTAGTCGACTCAACTTCGCTGATATAAAATAAAAGGGGAGTATTTATACTATGAGGGAGTATTTATACCCTAAGAGGGAGTATTTATACTATAAGAGGGTGTATTTATACCCTAAGAGGGTCTATTTATACTATAAGAGGGAGTATTTATACCCTAAGAGGGAGTATTTATACCCCAAGAGGGAGTATTTATACCCCAAGAGGGAGTATTTATACTATAAGTGCAACACTGGTTCAATTCATTTGGCCTAATTTTCCCTAAATTAAAGAAACTGTCCAGTGTTTCCAGATTACTATGAAATAGTACCTATAACTACTTACATTATGAGTGAAATAGTTTTCCTTCCAACATTTTATAATTAAGTATGTTAAAAATCAGCTTTTCTGTGTTGGAATGGCGTGGGCGTACCAGAACAACAGAATGGTGTGGGCGTACCAGAACAACAGAATGGTGTGGGCGTACCAGAACAACAGAATGGTGTGGGCGTACCAGAACAACAGAATGGTGTGGGCGTACCCCAACAACAGAATGGTGTGGGCGTACCAGAACAACAGAATGGTGGGGCGTACCAGAACAACAGAATGGTGTGGGCGTACCAGAACAACAGAATGGTGTGGGCGTACCAGAACAACAGAATGGTGTGGGTACCAGAACAACAGAATGGTGTGGGCGTACAGAACAACAGAATGGTGTGGGCGTACCAGAACAACAGAATGGTGTGGGCGTACCAGAACAACAGAATGGTGTGGGCGTACCAGAACAACAGAATGGTGTGGGCGTACCAGAACAACAGAATGGTGTGGGCGTACCAGAACAACAGAATGGTGTGGGCGTACCAGAACAACAGAATGGTGTGGGCGTACCAGAACAACAGAATGGTGTGGGCGTACCAGAACAACAGAATGGTGTGGGCGTACCAGAACAACAGAATGGTGTGGGCGTACCAGAACAACAGAATAGTGTGGGCGTACCAGAACAACAGAATGGTGTGGGCGTACCAGAACAACAGAATGGTGTGGGCGTACCAGAACAACAGAATGGTGTGGGCGTACCAGAACAACAGAATGGTGTGGGCGTACCCCAACAACAGAATGGTGTGGGCGTACCAGAACAACAGAATGGTGTGGGCGTACCAGAACAACAGAATGGTGTGGGCGTACCAGAACAACAGAATGGTGTGGGCGTACCAGAACAACAGAATGGTGTGGGTGTACCAGAACAACAGAATGGTGTGGGCGTACCCCAACAACAGAATGGTGTGGGCGTAAACAACAGAATGGTGTGGGCGTACCAGAACAACAGAATGGTGTGGGCGTACCCCAACAACAGAATGGTGTGGGCGTACCAGAACAACAGAATGGTGTGGGCGTACCAGAACAACAGAATAGTGTGGGCGTACCAGAACAACAGAATGGTGTGAGCGTACCAGAACAACAGAATGGTGTGGGCGTACCAGAACAACAGAATGGTGTGGGCGTACCAGAACAACAGAATGGTGTGGGCGTACCCCAACAACAGAATGGTGTGGGCGTACCAGAACAACAGAATGGTGTGGGCGTACCAGAACAACAGAATGGTGTGGGCGTACCAGAACAACAGAATGGTGTGGGCGTACCAGAACAACAGAATGGTGTGGGTGTACCAGAACAACAGAATGGTGTGGGCGTACCCCAACAACAGAATGGTGTGGGCGTACCCCAACAACAGAATGGTGTGGGCGTACCAGAACAACAGAATGGTGTGGGCGTACCCCAACAACAGAATGGTGTGGGCGTACCCCAACAACAGAATGGTGTGGGCGTACCAGAACAACAGAATGATGTGGGCGTACCAGAACAACAGAATGGTGTGGGCGTACCCCAACAACAGAATGGTGTGGGCGTACCAGAACAACAGAATGATGTGGGCGTACCAGAACAACAGAATGGTGTGGGCGTACCCCAACAACAGAATGGTGTGGGCGTACCAGAACAACAGAATGGTGTGGGCGTACCAGAACAACAGAATGGTGTGGGCGTACCAGAACAACAGAATAGTGTGGGCGTACCAGAACAACAGAATGGTGTGGGCGTATACTGGTGATTCAAAATATTAATGTGAGTAGGCCACTCAGGAGTATGAGGAAATAGCATGCATTTTTTAAACCTCTGAGATACAAGTTTAAGTAGTTGTTTCTCTCCAATGTATACTTTGGCCACAAATACAAGTATAGGACAAGTCAACAACATTATTTGGTATGAGTTAACAGAGTATGAACTTTTGAAGTGAGATTTTCACTGAACAGTTACTTTAAGTACAGCTTACATCAACTCATGGTTGACATGAAACCTCTCTCCCTCAAATGTCATGGACATTGGGAGGGAGAGTTTGAATGAGACTTAAGGTTGATCCTCAGCAAGATACATTTTATACACACTTGTGTTCAAGCATATAGACATAAACTTGGTTTCCATCCAATTGACGACAGATTTACATGCGAATATTCTCAAATCCACATAAAAACAATATGTGCATTTTCCCACCAGAGATGTGTTTCCATTAAATGAACTTGTTGCACATAAAAGGCTGTGAGTGATGAATTAGTGAAAATACATAAAAAATAAATGTTGCTGTTAAAATGTACTGCATAAAAAATACTTTTTCAAGTCTACTGGTGGTTTTCGAACAAAACATGTTGCTTTATTACAGCGAGTGTGCACACCGATATTGATGAAAGATTATCATGGACAAAAGAGCAAGATTATGTGCATTTGTCAAACGGCAGCCAAGCATCGATGATCATGTCACCCGAAGACCATCGATATTTATTGGAAAGTAGCATCAAGCTCATCCCCTTGCACGTTCACCACCCAGTGAACTTCATCGTAATTTATTTAATCTGTAGCCTTATAAACTGCATCCTTTCCCGATGAGTCCTAGTGGGATGACCACACAACATGTCATCGCGTGACTTCAAATTTACTTCGATATGATGGTTATAATATTAATATTTGCGCATAATAGAATTTCCACCGATATTTCTCGCATGATTAATTTTACCGACACAAAAAGATCCCACCTTCTCTAGAATATTTTGTTTTGTCGACGTTTGAAAAGTTTACCAAAAAATGTTCTGTTTCCATCAGGCCTGGCATTACATTTTTTTGTACTTTCCTCACAAACAAAGTTTGGATGGAAACCTGGTTACAGACATTTAAAACACACTTCTCTCTAGCCTTTTATAAAAATGAGATGGGATAAGGGATTCTTACTATTATAGAAGCATTGAAACATGTTGAGTACATATGAGATGGATTGGTTTGCCTTGTTGTTTGGGTAGAAGTAGATTGTTATTGTGGAGATGAAGTGATCATGATTGAAGAGGGAAATACAACCTGACTGTTTGCATATTTGCAATGTAAATATAGAGACTTTCTCAAAGTTTCTGCAATTTTATAGCAATATGTTCCCAATGTGGGAGTAACGATGTTAAAGCGTGTCAGCTGGCCAAAACATATCTCAGACTTGAACTCAAAGTCACAGTTAACGTGTCATATCCTGCATGTCATTGATCAGACATACAGTACTGTTTAAAACCACATCAATTAATTGTGAGGAGATGGTCATTTGAGATTTTAACATTATTCTTGAAGATGCCATTATATAACTACATACAACTTGAAAAGTCCTGCTGAAATGTTAAATTGGAGTTGTTTAAAACGATGAAAGTGTTGCTGGGGGAATCATTTAACAATACATTATGACAGATGGCACATTCTGTACACTCAAATGCAATACAAAAGGACACAGATTAATTGTACAAAAAACATCACCAGTAAAAGAAAACACCACTGGTCATGTGACTCACTGTTGCATATTGCTGATGAAAACAAAGCACGGACACACCTATCAACACAGACAGTAGAAGAAGCTGCAGTTGATAGGGCTGTGTAACATCATCACACACACACCTCAAACAGAATGCTGGAAGATCCTGCATAAAAACATAGCATAGGCTTACGAGAAACAAAACCCCTATATATTACTGTAAATAGATGTACAACTGTATTGAAAATGTAGCAATTGTTTCCACTTTCATACTTGTAATCAATAAATATAATGTAGCATATAATGTATAAACGTACATTTGTTCAATTGTTTAAAAAAAAGAATTAGTTACTTTATCTGTTGCAATTGGTCTACACACACATTACTGTATGATTCCACCAATAAATGACAAGCCCTCAAGGCGAAGGCAATGTCTCATAATTGTCGTATCATATTTGTGCAATATTCCCTTTATGCAGTACATACAGTTGTTGTATTTATGCCCTTTTCTACATACATTGTATTTATGTACAGGTTTGAACAACTCAGTTTGATCATTGTTTGGACATTTTCTTAAATACTTTGCTGCTATCTCGAACTACTACTACTACTGTTGTTGTTAATTAAACTACAAATACAATTTCAGTATTCATGGCCATATCTAACATGACTACTATTGTGGTTGTTACATACTTGTTTTTATCTACTGAAAAGCCATGTGAGATGAAGTTTGTACTTTGATGAGTCAATCCCTCTGTACTTATATTCTGGCACTTGAATGTCTCCTGGTTGATGTTGTTGTTTTAATAGTTCGCACCAACCTGTACATTTACAGTTCCACCCCGTGAAAAAGTATCCAAAATGTTGAGGTGACATTGCACCAATGTTACTAAGTCACTGCTTCATGTTTTGCCCACTTCACCAGTCAGTTTTGATGGTCCAGGTTATTATCAGTCATTTGACTATAGTTTAAAACAAACAAACAATGATGAAGACCATCTTGAGGGAGAGAAGGAACTGCAATGCATGCAGGGATTCCTTACATTGAAAACATGTCAGAGTTTGGGTTCTATCCCAAATCCATTGAAAAGTGTGCCCAATTGTATTTCAGATATACCAAGTTATCATATTGTTTTTAATTCATCACAACAATTGATAACTTATGCATCATTTACTAACTAGTTTACAGAAGCTGTCAGCTTTGTGTGTTGACTAAAACAGTGGCCAATATATGAGTGCCATACTATATTGATATGGTAAGATACGGTGTACCTTGGAAATCACTGTAGTGCTATATTCGCATTGATATCGTAATTAAATACATTTTATATAATGAACAGGATTTTTGCATGTTTATGTTTCATGTCATGACATACAAGCGTGCTAACAAACTCTTTGCTTTGCATTATATCTTCACATTTCTTATGTTTTAGGTCTTATATCTGCTATCATTGGTAACATAAGTAGTGGTGAATGTAGAAGATTGTCTCTGGTTTAAACCATTGCAGACAGTCAGAATGCACTCTAACAGGATTCTGCTGCAAGGCCATGGACCCGGTGACACCGCCCAGACACACACGTGTTGTAATGTCTTAGATCTCCGTGTGAGGGCACCATTCTCATCAAATCAAATTTCATTGGTCACATACGCATATTTAGCAGATGTTATTGCTGTTGTAGGGAAATGCTTGTACCAGTTACCAATCTCTGAGATTCATCAATGCAGTATACTGTATGTACACACACACGCACACACACGCGCGTGCGCGCGGATGGATGCCAGCGGCAGAGCAGGCCACGTCATAATATGGCACCGGGACTACTGCAGAGTAATCCATCAGACTTTAGACTTGACCCTGCATTGCCATTAGACTGACTGGGAGACCAGACACCACTGCCACGCAATGCAGGGATCAATTTAACTAAGGCAACTCCCCAAAAGATCTGGACAGGCTTTATACTGACTATGCCTATAATCAGATCACCCTGCTTTTCCTTGTTGGCTAGCCTCTTCTACAGTAAACTACGTTATCATTGACATCCAGTTGCCAGTTGTGTGCAAATAAGCATCACATTGCTATTGTGTGAGTCAGCTCCATATGGCTCTCCTTTCTCTTCCTTCCTTCCCTTGTGACCGCCAGGTTTAGAGGACTGCGGGGAATTAACCACAAAATAATAAACACATCCTCGGGGAATCTGCATTATTCACCGTGTGGGTTTCAGGAAGGGGATGTTGAGTGGGGAGACATTTCATTCAGATGGATGTGACTATGAGCTATGTTCAAGACTTTCATTTAATCCCACCAAATATTTCATATATTTCTGTGGCACCACTGTCTTTAGACACATGTACAGGCTGCAGTTGGAATCTCCAGTGCTTATAATTAGCTGGAATGCTTGTCACTCAAGTCCTTCCTCTGACGTTAACTGAACAACACAGGTTGTAGGGGGCATATGATTGGTTAGAGAGGGATGGGTAGGGGGTGAGGTTTGAGTGACGATGAGCGAGACTGGTAAAGAGAGAGAGAGATGAAGAGAGAGCGCTTTACTGCAGTATCACTACATTTCGGCATCACTCATCAAAACTCTGCGGCATGCGGACGAGAACGGCAGATGCCGGGGTTGTACTGAGTGTAGGGTCAACATGAACTGTAATTAGATACCCTAGCACGGAGCTGCCAGATTTTCATCCTTCTTGCAAAGCAGCTCTTCATTTGTGCACTTGATAGCGTTTTTCTGCTTTCTATCTTAGTAATTGGCACCCGTTTGTTTCCAGAGCAACTCTGTAACAAGTTTTGTAGTGTAGGCCTACCTCACAGCTAGATACTTCACATATCACCCTAACGACTATCTACATTAGGCTATAAAGCCCGGTAATAAAAACATCTAGAAATGGCAAAAGATGCCGAGAAGAGCACTTGGAAGGACACCATATGGAACCCCAGTACGCGGGAATTTTGTGGCAGGACAGCGAGCAGCTGGGGTGAGTCTAGTCGTTGACCTGGTGATGGTCGCCTGCAGCAATGCAGCACATATGGCCCCTCTACCTCTAAAACCATGGAGGAAGACAGGTCTGTCATCAATGACGTGAGGCCCATTGTTTAGTTTTAGCAACAACCACGAAGGGTAAAGAAAGCATCAAAACATCGGGAAATCCAGTTACATGTGTTTTGCTTGAAATTAACATGCTATATTTGTAGGTTTAAAAAGTATTCGTGCGATTTGAAATGTCTGTATAATAGATCATTTACTACAACACTACTAATATTCAACTTGGACTTGAATAATGTATTGTAATGGGTTTCTAAGCTCATGCGGAAATCGACTGCCGCACGAGCATGCTTTTGCGGCACAGTCGATAGCGCGCCGGACCCCTTAAGCTAGCGTGTAACCTTATTTGGGTTATGAAACAAATGCCTAATTCGATAATAGTTAGCTAACTTGTAGTATTTGGGTTGCTTGAAAGTTGTCATGTTCAAAATGCTCAACAGCTAGCAGTTTAATCAGTCACTTTAGACCGCGCAGTCAGTCCCGACCGTAAAAAACATGTTATTCAAAACAGATTTGTAATTGACAACAACTAGCTGGTTCGGGTTTTTAATTTGCACAGTGGTGATGTCGTTTCCTCATCAATATGTTTTTATTTACGCTGATGAAGAGTGACAGACACTGTTTCTACCTTGCCACAAGCTAATATATATATATATATATATATATAGCTAGTTAGGTATGCATAACATGCACGAGTCATGACAATTGACAAACGCTCCTCATTTTAGTTTCGTCTCTTCGATATTAGCTAGCTACTAGTACTAACTTTGTCAGCCAGTCATGAAATTGGCTAAGTAATCCAACCCGTTAATGTGCACGATATAGTTCCAGCCCTAGCCTCCAGAAATACACTGCAGTGGAGAAGTAAAGAAAAACTCAATGATAATGTTCCCACTCACGCTAGATAAGAACCCAGCAAACATGTATGTTTTTAGAGTGGCACGTGACACCCGCCTGCACGCAGTTACTGCATTTAGTTAGAATTTTACTACTTCGGCTTCAAAGTTTGAAATAAATGGTTAAAGTTATTTTTTTTTAAATGAGCAGTTCCGCATCTCATTATCTACAGGCTTTACAATGATGTCATGATCATCCTTTAATTGTACATTTAGGAATGCGTAGAGTCAATTTGACCAGGCGGAAATGTAGAATTTGTGAACAGATTTTAGCATAGCCTGTAATGCGCAATTTAAAGCTTCTGCCTCACCCGAGCATCAGTTAATAAGATTGGTTGCTGTTGTAACGATTTTCCTCTTCTTCTGACAAGGAGTAAGAGAGGTTGGACCAATGTGCAGCGTGGTAAGTGTCCATTGTAGTTTATTAAACTGAATACAAAGTGAATGATACAAACGGAAACAGTCCTGAAATGTGAAACAAACATTACAACAGGAAACAATCACCGACAACTCAAAAGTGAAACCAGGCTACATTAGTATGGTTCTCAATCAGGGACAACGATTGACAGCTGCCTCTGATTGAGAACCATACCAGGCCAAACACAGAAATCCCAAAACATAGAAAAAGGAACATAGACAACCCACCCAACTCACGCCATGACCATACTAAAACACAGACATAACAAAAGAACTAAGGTCAGAACGTGACAGCTGTCCAGTGCAAGGCTGTGCTGAAGCTCAGATGTGCCATTATGTGTGGTTTGAGCTTGTGTGAGCTCATGAAATTTTGCCTACATTATTATTTGTATTTATTAATTTCACTGAGTTTTATGCGCAATGTGTCTGGACATACAACCTGATCTCATAGACTAGACGAAACATAGTAAATGGTAAATCCCGGACACTTAAATGTGTATAATATGTTACATTTGGTATGGTTGCGTAAGACAAAAGGTTACTGAAGGGTGGATGGGTGGGCTTATAACGCAAACATCTAGCAACCTGAAGGTTGCATGTTCAAATCTCATCTTGCACAATTTTAGCTAATTAGCTACTTTGCAACTACTTATTATTTTTGAGCAACTTCTTAGCATGTTAGCTAACCCTTCCCCTTCCCCCAACCTTAATCCTTTTAGCTAACCCTTCCCCAAACCCTAAAGTTAATCCTTCATTCTAACTCCTAACCTTAACCCCTAGCCTACCTAACATTAGCAACAACAAATTGGAATTCGTAACATATCATACGTTTTTAATATTTGGAACATATTTTACATTTTGCAAATTTGTCACATACATCCACCAATGAATGCATGCCATACGAAACATAACATGTCATACTACAAGGAATTGCAAAAATCACTGAAGCTGGAGTCATATCTCCCTCACTAACTTTAAGCATCAGCTGTCAGAACAGCTTACCGATCATTGACACAGCCCATCTGTAAATAGCCCACCCAACTACCTCATCCCCATATTGTTATTTATTTATTTGCTCCTTTGCACCCCAGTATCTCTACTTTCACATTCATCTTCTGCACATCTATCACTCCAGTGTCAATGCTAAATTTTATTTATTTCGCCACTATGGCCTATTTATTGCCTTACCTCCCTAATCTTACTACATTTGCACACACTGTATATATATTTTTCTATTGTGTTATTGCCTGTATGTTTGTTTATCCCATGTTTAACTTTGTGTTGTTGGTGTCGCACTGCTTTGCTTTATCTTGGCCAGGTTGCAACTGTAAATGAGAACTTGTTCTCAACTGGCCTACATGGTTAAGTAAAGGTGAAATAAATTAAACAAATTAAATGGAGTGTATCAGATTTTTTTTATTTAACCTCTATTTAACTAGGCAAATCAGTTAAGAACAATTTCTTATTTACAACGACAGCCTACGTACATTTATGTACAGAATAATCTGAAATGCTCTGTGACCAGGTTGGGACATAAGGGTTGAGGCAGTGGAACTACACTATATATACAAAAGTATGTGGACACCCCTTCAAATGAGTGGATTTGGCTATTTCAGCCACACCCGTTGCTGACAGGTATATAAAATCGAGCACACAGCTATTCAATCTCCATAGACAAACATTGGCAGTAGAATGACCCATACTGGAAAGCTCAGTGACTTTCAAGGTGGCACCCTGCTAGAGCCCCCCCGGTCAACTGTAAATGTTGTTATTGCGAAGTAGAAACATCTATGAGTAACAACCGCACAGTCGTGAAGTGGTACGCCACACAAGCTCACAGAACGGGACCGCCGAGTGCTGAGGCACGTAGAGTGTAGAAATGGTCTGTTCTCGGTTGCAACACTCACTACCGAGCTCCAAACTGCCTCTGGAAGCAACGTCAGCACAAGAACTGTCAGCTGGAGTGGTGTAAAGCTCGCCACCATTTGACTCTGGAGCCGTGGAAACGCGTTCTCTGGAGTGATGAATCATTCTTCACCATCTGGCAGATGAATCTGGGTTTGGCGGATGCCAGGAGAACGCTTCCTGCCCAAATGCATAGTGACACCTGTAAAGTTTGGTGGAGGAGGAATATTGTCTGGGGCTGATTTTCATGGTCCGGGCTAGATTTTCTCTAGTTCCAGTGAAGGGAAATCTTAACGCTACAGCATACAATGACATTCTAGACAATTCTGTGTTTCCAACTTTGTGGCAACAGTTTGGCGAAGACCTTTTCCTGTTTCAGCATGACAATGCCCCCGTGCACAATGCGAGGTCCATACAGAAATGGTTTGTCGAGATCGGTCTGGAAGAACTTGACTGGCCTGCACAGAGCCCTGACCTCAACACCATCGAACACCTTTAGGATGAATTGGAACACCGACTGCGAGCCCAACATTAGTGCCCGACCTCACTAATCTGAATGGAAGCAAGTCCCTGCAGCAATGTTCCAACATCTAGTGGAAAGCCTTCCCAGAAGAGTGGAGGCTGTTATAGCAGCAAAGGGGGGACCAACTCCATATTAATGCCTATGAGGTGTCCACATACCTTTGGTCATGTAGTGTATTTTAAATTAAATTAATATGCCGTTGACCACCATTTAAAATACTATTCTCTGTTGTACTTTGTAAAGACTACAGTGGGCCTCTTGAGATTGAATACTCATTACTTTAACCTGTCTTCTGGTGCAGAGCGAGATTTGAGGGCCAGTTGCTACTTCAAATAGCCTCAGCATTGATAAGGCCTGTTATTAACCCAAAAAGGCTACACAAAACGCAAAAGTAGTGGGTTTGTGCTATTGATTTCAACTACATGCTATTAGGTTGCAATCAATATTACACAGCAGGTTTTGTTTCAGTGAAGAATTATTTTGATAAGAGAAATTATATCTGCTAAGTGTCAAGATCAGCACGATAATCTGCACAACCAAGATCTGCAATAATATATGGTAATGTATCTAACATGCGAGATTTCAAACGATGACCGCTACGTCATAAACACCCGACCTGAAGCTATTTCAAATGTTCATGAAAATAATTGTGCGCATATCAAGATTCAAGTTTTTAATTTCAAGTGCAGAAGTGTAGTGAAATGCATTTCTTTCTCCAAACCGAACAATGCAGTAATCAATATCAATGTAGTGCTGAACATAACATAAGGTAGAACAAACACACATGAAATAAAAATGAGAAATAAGAAGAACACGAGAAAGTAAGCACACTATATACAGAGTCAGTTCCAATACCATATCACTCAATACCATATCACTCTATATGTATAGGGGTAAGGTGACTAGGCATCAGGATATAGGATAAACAAAGTAGCAGCAGCCTAAATGATGATTGTATGTGAGTGTGTGTGCGTGTGTGTAGAGTCAGTGTCAGTGTGTGGAGTCCTGTGATTATGCATATAATTAAATACATTCTGTTAGCTATTTAGCAGTCTAATGGCATATGGCTCTTTTCTTCCAATTTTTTTACCCCCTTTTTCACCCCAATTTCGTGGTATCCAATTGTTAGTAGTTACTATCTTGTCTCATCGCTACAACTCCCGTACGGGCTCGGGAGAGACGAAGGTCGAAAGCCATGCGTCCTCCGAAACACAACCCAACCAAGCCGCACTGCTTCTTAACACAGCGCGCATCCAACCCGGAAGCCAGCCGCACTAATGTGTCGGAGGAAACACCGTGCACCTGGCGACCTTGCGTGCACTGCGCCCGGCCTGCCACAGGAGTTGCTGGTTGATGAGTTGATGAGACAAGGATATCCCTACCAGACTAACCTGGACGACGCTAGGCCAATTGTGCATCGCCCCACGTACCTCCCGGTCACGGCTGGGAGGCTGCGACAGAGCCTGGGCGCAAACCCAGAGTCTCTGGTGGCACAGCAGGCGCTGCGATGCAGTACCCTAGACCACTGCGCCACCCAGGAGGCTCTGTTCATCTTTCCCTCAATCCTGACTAGTCTCCCAGTCCCTGCTGATGAAAAACATCCCCACAGCATGATGCTGCCACCACCATGCTTCCTCCAGGCGTGACTCTTGGCATTCAGGCCAAAGAGTTCAATCTTGGTTTCATCAGACCAGAGAATCATGTTTCTCATGGTCGGAATCCTTTAGGTGCCTTTTGGCAAACTCAGGCGGGCAGTCATGTGCCTTTTACTGAATGTGTGTGTATGTGCACTCTGGACACGTGTGGTCAGAATGCAATTGAGTGAGTGAGACACAGAGGGGAAAGGGAATTTATGGAGAAGAACTGCGTGATGCCTGGCTTGTTTTTTTTTCTACGCAAATGCGCATGTAGGCCTACAAATGGAACACTAGAGTCAAAGCAATTCAACGTGTCTTGAAGACAATAAAAAATGTTTTTAAAATCGGGACAAAATGTCATTTGCCCATTCGGGTAGCCACAAATCAGATTCCACCAGATAGTTTCAGTATTTGAAACAAATGTGATCTCTGGTTAAAGATCACATGTTGAGGTCTGTCGAGACTCATGCCCATCCACACCTCCGACGTTAACTTTTTTTTTGTTAGAGGCTAAATGCTAACGATCAAAAACAAACATAAACTAATTGCAAAGAAAGACAAATCCGGGTCATTAAGTTAGACAAGCTAGTAGCTACCAAATCTAATTTATGGTAAGTGTAGACATATTCAGTGCATTTGGAAAGTATTCAGACCCCTCATGTTGTTACGTTATAGCCTTATTCTAAAATGTGTGTGTATATATATATATATATATATCTCTTAATTACATAAGTATTCAGACCCTTTGCTATGAGACTTAAATTGAGCTCAGGTACATCCTGTTTCCATTGATCATTATCCTTGAGATGTTTCTACAACTTGATTGGAGTCCACCTGTGGTAAATGCAATTGATTGGACATGATTTGTAAAGGCACACACCTGTCTATATAAGGTCCCATAGTTGACTGTGCATGTCAGAGTAAAAAACAAGCCATGAGGTCGAAGGAATTGTGCGTAGAGCTCCGACATGACTGTGTTGAGGCACAGATCTGGGGAAGGGTACCAAAAATGTGTGCAGGTCCCCAAGAACACAATGGCCTTCATCATTCTTAAATGGAAGAAGTTTGGAACCCACCAAGACTCCTCCTAGAGCTGGCCGCCTGGCCAAACTGAGCAATCGGGGGAGAAGGGCCTTGGTCAAGGTGATGACCAAGAAGCCACTCCTCAGTAAAAGGCGCATGACAGCCTGCTTGGAGTTTGCCATAAGGCACCTAAAGGACTCTCAGACCATGAAAACAAGATTCTCTGGTCTGATCAAATCAAGATTGAATTCTTTGGTCTGAATGCCAAGCATCACATCTGGAGGAAACCTGGCACCATCCCTACAGTGAAGCATAGTGGTGGCAGCATTATGCTGTGGGGATGTTTTTCAGCGGCAGGGACTAGGAGACTAGTCAGGATCGAGGGATAGATGAATGGAGCAAAGTACAGAGATTCTTAATGAAAACCTGCTCTAGATAGCTCAGGACCTCAGATTAGGGCATAGGTTAATCTTCCAACAGGACAACGACCCTATGCACACTGTCACGTCCTGACCGTAGTTCCTTTTTTATGTCTCTATTTTAGTATGGTCAGGGCGTGAGTTGGGGTGGGCATTCTATGTTTTGTGTTCTATGTTTTCTATTTCTATGTGTTTGGCCTGGTATGGTTCCCAATCAGAGGCAGCTGGCAATCGTTGCCATACTTAGGCAGCCTGTTTTCCCACTATGGGTGTTGGGTAGTTATTTTCTGTTTAGTGTGTGTTGCACCTGCCGGAGCTGTTTCGGTTGTGCCTTTTGTTACTTTGTATTTAGTGTTCAGTTATATTTAATAAAATGCCGAACACGTACCATGCTGCACCTTGGTCCTCACCTTCTTCCACCAACGACCTTTACACACACCGCCAAGTCAACGCAGGAGTGGCTTCGGGACAAGTCTCTGAATGTCCTTGAGTGGCTCAGCCAGAGCCCGGACTTGAACCTGATCGAACATCTCTTGAGAGACCTGAAAATAGCTGTGCAGTGATGCTCCCCATCCAACCTGACAGAGCTTGAGAGGATCTGCAGAGAAGAATGGGAGAAACTCCCCAAATACAGGTGTACCAAGTTTGTAGCGTCATACCCAAGAATATTCGAGGCTGTTATCGCTGACAAACGTTTCTCCATTCCAGTGGGTCAGACGTTTACATACAGTAAGTTGACTGTGCCTTTAAACAGCTTGGAAAATTCCAGAAAATTATGTCATGGCTTTAGAAGATTCTGATAGGCTAATTGACATCATTTGAGTCAATTGGAGGTGCACCTGTGGATGTTTTTCAAGGCCTACCTTCAAAGTCAGTGCCTCTTTGCTTGACGTCATGGGAAAATCAAAAGAAATCATCCAAGACCTCATCCTTGGGAGCAATTTTCCAAATGCTTGAAGGTACCATGTTAATCTGTATAAACAATAGTACGCAAGTATAAACACCATGGGACCACGCAGCCTTCATACCGCTCAGGAAGGAAACACGTTCTGTCGCCTAGAGATGAACATACTTTGGTGCGAACAGTGCAAATCCATCCCAGAACAACAGCAAAGGACCCTGTGAAGATGCTGGAGGAAACAGGTACAAAAGTATCTATATCCACAGTAAAACGAGTCCTATATCGACATAACCTTAAAGGCCGCTCAGCAAGGAAGAAGCCACTGCTCCAAAACCGACATAAAAAAGCCAGACTACGGTTTGCAACTGCACATGGAGACAAAGATTTGTACTTTTTGAGAAATGTCCTTTGGTCTGATGAAACAAAAATAGAACTGTTTGGCCATAATGACCATCGTTATGTTTGGAAGAACACCATCCCAACCGTGAAGCACTGGGTGGCAGCATCATGTTGTGGAGGTGCTTTGCTGCAGGAGGGACTGGTGCACTTCACAAAATAGATGGCTTCATTATGTGGATATATTGAAGCAACATCTCAAGACATCAGTCAGGAAGTTGAAGCTTGGTCACAAATGGGTCTTCCAAAGGGACAATGACCCCAAGCATACTTCCAAAGTTGTGGCAAAATGGCTTAAGGACAGCAAAGTCAAGTTTTTGGAGTGGCAATCACAAAGCCCTTACCTCAATCCTATAGAAAATGTGTGGGCAGAACTGAAAAAGCGTGTGCGAGCAAGGAGGCTTACAAACCTGACTCAGTTATATCAGCTCTGTCAGGAGGAATGGGACAAAATTCACACAACTTATTGTGGGAAGCTTGTGGAAGGCTACCTGAAACTTTTGACCCAAGTAAAGCAATTTAAAGGCAATGATCCCAAATACTAATTGAGTGTACTGCCCCACTGGGAATGTGATGAAAGAAATAAAAGCTGAAATAAATAATTCTCTCTACTATTATTCTGACATTTCACATTCTTAAAACAAAGTGGTGATCCTAACTGACCTAAGACAGGGAATTTTTACTAGGATTAAATGTCAGGAATTGTGAAACTGAGTTTAAATGTATTTGGCTAAAGCGTTTGTTAACTTCCGACTTCAGCTTTATGTAATGAATTATGGTTTCAGTTTATTTTATTTTATGCATTTGCAAACATTTCCAAAAGCCTGTTTTTCTTTGTCATTATGGGGTATTGTGTGTAGATTGGTGAGGGGGAAAACCATTTAATCCATTTTAGAATAAGACTGTAACGTAACAGTGAAGGGGTCTGAATACTTTCCGAATGCACTGTACAAGTGAAAGTGAATGAGAGAAATTGACTAATCTCATGCACAAAGGACCTTAGTTCATGTAAATGTAATTTTTTTCTATGATAGCGCACACTGCTGAAATTAGCTGGGGTAGAAATTCACTACTGTTCCTTGGGGAAATGCAAGTGTGTGTTTGTGTGTTGCACAATTATGGAAATAGTTCTTAGATCCCTTGGCAATTTCAGAAGTACATGAATATTAAAACAGCCACAGCACATACATATTATTTTATCCTTACCATGTTTTCCATTCACAGCCTCTGTTTGATAACCCAGATTCAAAGCAGCGTCCACAGTATTCATTGATGTTTGAATACTATCCTCTTTTCAAAGGCGTCCATGTTGCCATTGTAGGAGGGAAAGCACAGGACGCTGCCGGCCAATTCTGTACCACCATTATATTATTTGCTTTCAACTCTCCCTGTGATGGGGGATGAAAAGAGCAAAGCGGAGGAAGGGTGAAAAATAGAGGGACATGGTGATGAGAGGTCAGGCAGGATAGCTAGTAAACTGGATACCCTCCTGGTGTGGCCAGGGTAAAGGCGACCCTCTCTACACTCCTCCTGACCTGGGTCTGCACACAACACTCAGTCTGTCTCTGGGGGCGCCCACCATGACGCCCCATGAAGTCAAATAAATCATCTCCTACCTGATTGTAGTCCCTCACTGCATTGGTTAGACCAGAGCAATAGTCTCAGCCAGGGCTAGACGCAGGGCCTGTACACTATCTCTGATTACTCAGCAGGGTTTTTCCATCTTGCACTGTGTGCCACAGCAGCCCTTTCCATCTCGCCCCACAGGATGCCGCTCTGCACTCCTCTTTTTCCTCTTACGCTCCTCTCTATGAGGTTACATTTCAACGTAGATTCCCCACCCTGGGGACTGGCAGACCGTCACACTCAACCATTTACTCTCACTCACCACGAAGGTCCAGTGTTTGTAACCATAACCTGTGGAGAAGCTTCTTCTTGGCATTTGGTTATGTCTGCCCATGGCCCTACGCAGCACTGGGCCTGCTGACAAAGGGAGCCCCCATGGTGTCGACAGGGCCCAGGGAGGAGCTCCGCAAAGGGGCCCATCCAGCACAGACACAGCAAGCCTACGCTCCAGGACTGGCCTCAGTTGTCCATGCTGAGAGTGCAGAGGAAGGCAAGGAGGGCTATTGATAGGCTCAGTCAACTCACCTGCTTAATTAATTATATTTTACTCTAAATTGTATATCTCACTTGCTGTATGATCATATAACATTTAGCAGCTGAGGTGATTTTATGTTGTCAATCCAAAAGATGATTTAAACAATAGCCTTTCTGGCCTCCCAAGTGGCGCAGCGGTCTAAGGCACTGCATTGCAGTGCAGATCCGGGTGTCGCTACATATCCGGGTTTGATCCCAGGCTGTCACAACCAGCCGTGACCGGGAGTCCCATAGGGGTGTACAATTGGCCTGGGTTTGGCTGGGGTGGCTTTACATCACACAGTGACTCCTTGTGGCGGGCCAGGTGCCTGTAAGCTGACTACGGTCATCAGTTGAACGATGTTTCCTCCAACACATTGGTGTGGCTTAAGGAGAGTGGTTTGGTGGGTTATGTTTCAGAGGTTGTATCAATCAACCTTTGCCTCTCCCGAGCCCTTTGGGGAGTTGCAGCAATGAGACAAAATCGCAATTGGATATCACGAAATTGGGGAGAGAAAAGGGGGTAAAATACAACAACAAAAAATAAAAATAGCCTTTCCCTTTGGGCCCTGGCTATACTGGTATGATACACTGTTGGTATTTTCTCTAAAATGTTTGCGTAAGTGGGCTTCTGTACATGGCTCCAAATCCCTTGACCTAATCTCCAGGGGGCTTCTCTCCTCCTCCACTCTTCCCTTCTGTCATCACTCCTTCCTCCCTCTTTTTCACTCTCCCCCTCTTCTCGGCTCTCTCCCCCATTGTTGGAGTTACTTGATAATTAATTTGAACAAAGTCCAGACATTCAATCCTAGATTAATCAGCCCTGTTTAACAATGGGCAAAGGGCGTGTGTTTGTTTGCAGGTTGTGTGTGGTCGGTAGTGTGAGTGCAGACATCAAAGGAGAAGTGTGCATATCCAATTAATGTTTCCACAAATAGTCAATATCCATTAAAAAGAGCAAGATTATGTGCATTTGTCAAACGGCAGCCAAGCATCGATGATCATGTCACCCGAAGACCATCGATATTTATTGGAAAGTAGCATCAAGCTCATCCCCTTGCACGTTCACCACCCAGTGAACTTCATCGTAATTTATTTAATCTGTAGCCTTATAAACTGCATCCTTTCCCGATGAGTCCTAGTGGGATGACCACACAACATGTCATCGCGTGACTTCAAATTTACTTCGATATGATGGTTATAATATTAATATTTGCGCATAATAGAATTTCCACCGATATTTCTCGCATGATTAATTTTACCGACACAAAAAGATCCCACCTTCTCTAGAATATTTTGTTTTGTCGACGTTTGAAAAGTTTACCAAAAAATGTTCTGTTTCCATCAGGCCTGGCATTACATTTTTTTGTACTTTCCTCACAAACAAAGTTTGGATGGAAACCTGGTTACAGACATTTAAAACACACTTCTCTCTAGCCTTTTATAAAAATGAGATGGGATAAGGGATTCTTACTATTATAGAAGCATTGAAACATGTTGAGTACATGGATTGGTTTGCCTTGTTGTTTGGGTAGAAGTAGATTGTTATTGTGGAGATGAAGTGATCATGATTGAAGAGGGAAATACAACCTGACTGTTTGCATATTTGCAATGTAAATATACAGACTTTCTCAAAGTTTCTGCAATTTTATAGCAATATGTTCCCAATGTGGGAGTAACGATGTTAAAGCGTGTCAGCTGGCCAAAACATATCTCAGACTTGAACTCAAAGTCACAGTTAACGTGTCATATCCTGCATGTCATTGATCAGACATACAGTACTGTTTAAAACCACATCAATTAATTGTGAGGAGATGGTCATTTGAGATTTTAACATTATTCTTGAAGATGCCATTATATAACTACATACAACTTGAAAAGTCCTGCTGAAATGTTAAATTGGAGTTGTTTAAAACGATGAAAGTGTTGCTGGGGGAATCATTTAACAATACATTATGACAGATGGCACATTCTGTACACTCAAATGCAATACAAAAGGACACAGATTAATTGTACAAAAACATCACCAGTAAAAGAAAACACCACTGGTCATGTGACTCACTGTTGCATATTGCTGATGAAAACAAAGCACGGACACACCTATCAACACAGACAGTAGAAGAAGCTGCAGTTGATAGGGCTGTGTAACATCATCACACACACACCTCAAACAGAATGCTGGAAGATCCTGCATAAAAACATAGCATAGGCTTACGAGAAACAAAACCCCTATATATTACTGTAAATAGATGTACAACTGTATTGAAAATGTAGCAATTGTTTCCACTTTCATACTTGTAATCAATAAATATAATGTAGCATATAATGTATAAACGTACATTTGTTCAATTGTTTAAAAAAAAGAATTAGTTACTTTATCTGTTGCAATTGGTCTACACACACATTACTGTATGATTCCACCAATAAATGACAAGCCCTCAAGGCGAAGGCAATGTCTCATAATTGTCGTATCATATTTGTGCAATATTCCCTTTATGCAGTACATACAGTTGTTGTATTTATGCCCTTTTCTACATACATTGTATTTATGTACAGGTTTGAACAACTCAGTTTGATCATTGTTTGGACATTTTCTTAAATACTTTGCTGCTATCTCGAACTACTACTACTACTGTTGTTGTTAATTAAACTACAAATACAATTTCAGTATTCATGGCCATATCTAACATGACTACTATTGTGGTTGTTACATACTTGTTTTTATCTACTGAAAAAGCCATGTGAGATGAAGTTTGTACTTTGATGAGTCAATCCCTCTGTACTTATATTCTGGCACTTGAATGTCTCCTGGTTGATGTTGTTGTTTTAATAGTTCGCACCAACCTGTACATTTACAGTTCCACCCCGTGAAAAAGTATCCAAAATGTTGAGGTGACATTGCACCAATGTTACTAAGTCACTGCTTCATGTTTTGCCCACTTCACCAGTCAGTTTTGATGGTCCAGGTTATTATCAGTCATTTGACTATAGTTTAAAACAAACAAACAATGATGAAGACCATCTTGAGGGAGAGAAGGAACTGCAATGCATGCAGGGATTCCTTACATTGAAAACATGTCAGAGTTTGGGTTCTATCCCAAATCCATTGAAAAGTGTGCCCAATTGTATTTCAGATATACCAAGTTATCATATTGTTTTTAATTCATCACAACAATTGATAACTTATGCATCATTTACTAACTAGTTTACAGAAGCTGTCAGCTTTGTGTGTTGACTAAAACAGTGGCCAATATATGAGTGCCATACTATATTGATATGGTAAGATACGGTGTACCTTGGAAATCACTGTAGTGCTATATTCGCATTGATATCGTAATTAAATACATTTTATATAATGAACAGGATTTTTGCATGTTTATGTTTCATGTCATGACATACAAGCGTGCTAACAAACTCTTTGCTTTGCATTATATCTTCACATTTCTTATGTTTTAGGTCTTATATCTGCTATCATTGGTAACATAAGTAGTGGTGAATGTAGAAGATTGTCTCTGGTTTAAACCATTGCAGACAGTCAGAATGCACTCTAACAGGATTCTGCTGCAAGGCCATGGACCCGGTGACACCGCCCAGACACACACGTGTTGTAATGTCTTAGATCTCCGTGTGAGGGCACCATTCTCATCAAATCAAATTTCATTGGTCACATACGCATATTTAGCAGATGTTATTGCTGTTGTAGGGAAATGCTTGTACCAGTTACCAATCTCTGAGATTCATCAATGCAGTATACTGTATGTACACACACACGCACACACACGCGCGTGCGCGCGGATGGATGCCAGCGGCAGAGCAGGCCACGTCATAATATGGCACCGGGACTACTGCAGAGTAATCCATCAGACTTTAGACTTGACCCTGCATTGCCATTAGACTGACTGGGAGACCAGACACCACTGCCACGCAATGCAGGGATCAATTTAACTAAGGCAACTCCCCAAAAGATCTGGACAGGCTTTATACTGACTATGCCTATAATCAGATCACCCTGCTTTTCCTTGTTGGCTAGCCTCTTCTACAGTAAACTACGTTATCATTGACATCCAGTTGCCAGTTGTGTGCAAATAAGCATCACATTGCTATTGTGTGAGTCAGCTCCATATGGCTCTCCTTTCTCTTCCTTCCTTCCCTTGTGACCGCCAGGTTTAGAGGACTGCGGGGGAATTAACCACAAAATAATAAACACATCCTCGGGGGAATCTGCATTATTCACCGTGTGGGTTTCAGGAAGGGGATGTTGAGTGGGGGAGACATTTCATTCAGATGGATGTGACTATGAGCTATGTTCAAGACTTTCATTTAATCCCACCAAATATTTCATATATTTCTGTGGCACCACTGTCTTTAGACACATGTACAGGCTGCAGTTGGAATCTCCAGTGCTTATAATTAGCTGGAATGCTTGTCACTCAAGTCCTTCCTCTGACGTTAACTGAACAACACAGGTTGTAGGGGGCATATGATTGGTTAGAGAGGGATGGGTAGGGGGTGAGGTTTGAGTGACGATGAGCGAGACTGGTAAAGAGAGAGAGAGATGAAGAGAGAGCGCTTTACTGCAGTATCACTACATTTCGGCATCACTCATCAAAACTCTGCGGCATGCGGACGAGAACGGCAGATGCCGGGGTTGTACTGAGTGTAGGGTCAACATGAACTGTAATTAGATACCCTAGCACGGAGCTGCCAGATTTTCATCCTTCTTGCAAAGCAGCTCTTCATTTGTGCACTTGATAGCGTTTTTCTGCTTTCTATCTTAGTAATTGGCACCCGTTTGTTTCCAGAGCAACTCTGTAACAAGTTTTGTAGTGTAGGCCTACCTCACAGCTAGATACTTCACATATCACCCTAACGACTATCTACATTAGGCTATAAAGCCCGGTAATAAAAACATCTAGAAATGGCAAAAGATGCCGAGAAGAGCACTTGGAAGGACACCATATGGAACCCCAGTACGCGGGAATTTTGTGGCAGGACAGCGAGCAGCTGGGGTGAGTCTAGTCGTTGACCTGGTGATGGTCGCCTGCAGCAATGCAGCACATATGGCCCCTCTACCTCTAAAACCATGGAGGAAGACAGGTCTGTCATCAATGACGTGAGGCCCATTGTTTAGTTTTAGCAACAACCACGAAGGGTAAAGAAAGCATCAAAACATCGGGAAATCCAGTTACATGTGTTTTGCTTGAAATTAACATGCTATATTTGTAGGTTTAAAAAGTATTCGTGCGATTTGAAATGTCTGTATAATAGATCATTTACTACAACACTACTAATATTCAACTTGGACTTGAATAATGTATTGTAATGGGTTTCTAAGCTCATGCGGAAATCGACTGCCGCACGAGCATGCTTTTGCGGCACAGTCGATAGCGCGCCGGACCCCTTAAGCTAGCGTGTAACCTTATTTGGGTTATGAAACAAATGCCTAATTCGATAATAGTTAGCTAACTTGTAGTATTTGGGTTGCTTGAAAGTTGTCATGTTCAAAATGCTCAACAGCTAGCAGTTTAATCAGTCACTTTAGACCGCGCAGTCAGTCCCGACCGTAAAAAAACATGTTATTCAAAACAGATTTGTAATTGACAACAACTAGCTGGTTCGGGTTTTTAATTTGCACAGTGGTGATGTCGTTTCCTCATCAATATGTTTTTATTTACGCTGATGAAGAGTGACAGACACTGTTTCTACCTTGCCACAAGCTATATATATATATATATATATATAGCTAGTTAGGTATGCATAACATGCACGAGTCATGACAATTGACAAACGCTCCTCATTTTAGTTTCGTCTCATCGATATTAGCTAGCTACTAGTACTAACTTTGTCAGCCAGTCATGAAATTGGCTAAGTAATCCAACCCGTTAATGTGCACGATATAGTTCCAGCCCTAGCCTCCAGAAATACACTGCAGTGGAGAAGTAAAGAAAAACTCAATGATAATGTTCCCACTCACGCTAGATAAGAACCCAGCAAACATGTATGTTTTTAGAGTGGCACGTGACACCCGCCTGCACGCAGTTACTGCATTTAGTTAGAATTTTACTACTTCGGCTTCAAAGTTTGAAATAAATGGTTAAAGTTATTTTATTTTTAAATGAGCAGTTCCGCATCTCATTATCTACAGGCTTTACAATGATGTCATGATCATCCTTTAATTGTACATTTAGGAATGCGTAGAGTCAATTTGACCAGGCGGAAATGTAGAATTTGTGAACAGATTTTAGCATAGCCTGTAATGCGCAATTTAAAGCTTCTGCCTCACCCGAGCATCAGTTAATAAGATTGGTTGCTGTTGTAACGATTTTCCTCTTCTTCTGACAAGGAGTAAGAGAGGTCGGACCAATGTGCAGCGTGGTAAGTGTCCATTGTAGTTTATTAAACTGAATACAAAGTGAATGATACAAACGGAAACAGTCCTGAAATGTGAAACAAACATTACAACAGGAAACAATCACCGACAACTCAAAAGTGAAACCAGGCTACATTAGTATGGTTCTCAATCAGGGACAACGATTGACAGCTGCCTCTGATTGAGAACCATACCAGGCCAAACACAGAAATCCCAAAACATAGAAAAAGGAACATAGACAACCCACCCAACTCACGCCATGACCATACTAAAACACAGACATAACAAAAGAACTAAGGTCAGAACGTGACAGCTGTCCAGTGCAAGGCTGTGCTGAAGCTCAGATGTGCCATTATGTGTGGTTTGAGCTTGTGTGAGCTCATGAAATTTTGCCTACATTATTATTTGTATTTATTAATTTCACTGAGTTTTATGCGCAATGTGTCTGGACATACAACCTGATCTCATAGACTAGACGAAACATAGTAAATGGTAAATCCCGGACACTTAAATGTGTATAATATGTTACATTTGGTATGGTTGCGTAAGACAAAAGGTTACTGAAGGGTGGATGGGTGGGCTTATAACGCAAACATCTAGCAACCTGAAGGTTGCATGTTCAAATCTCATCTTGCACAATTTTAGCTAATTAGCTACTTTGCAACTACTTATTATTTTTGAGCAACTTCTTAGCATGTTAGCTAACCCTTCCCCTTCCCCCAACCTTAATCCTTTTAGCTAACCCTTCCCCAAACCCTAAAGTTAATCCTTCATTCTAACTCCTAACCTTAACCCCTAGCCTACCTAACATTAGCAACAACAAATTGGAATTCGTAACATATCATACGTTTTTAATATTTGGAACATATTTTACATTTTGCAAATTTGTCACATACATCCACCAATGAATGCATGCCATACGAAACATAACATGTCATACTACAAGGAATTGCAAAAATCACTGAAGCTGGAGTCATATCTCCCTCACTAACTTTAAGCATCAGCTGTCAGAACAGCTTACCGATCATTGACACAGCCCATCTGTAAATAGCCCACCCAACTACCTCATCCCCATATTGTTATTTATTTATTTGCTCCTTTGCACCCCAGTATCTCTACTTTCACATTCATCTTCTGCACATCTATCACTCCAGTGTCAATGCTAAATTTTATTTATTTCGCCACTATGGCCTATTTATTGCCTTACCTCCCTAATCTTACTACATTTGCACACACTGTATATATATTTTTCTATTGTGTTATTGCCTGTATGTTTGTTTATCCCATGTTTAACTTTGTGTTGTTGGTGTCGCACTGCTTTGCTTTATCTTGGCCAGGTTGCAACTGTAAATGAGAACTTGTTCTCAACTGGCCTACATGGTTAAGTAAAGGTGAAATAAATTAAACAAATTAAATGGAGTGTATCAGATTTTTTTTATTTAACCTCTATTTAACTAGGCAAATCAGTTAAGAACAATTTCTTATTTACAACGACAGCCTACGTACATTTATGTACAGAATAATCTGAAATGCTCTGTGACCAGGTTGGGACATAAGGGTTGAGGCAGTGGAACTACACTATATATACAAAAGTATGTGGACACCCCTTCAAATGAGTGGATTTGGCTATTTCAGCCACACCCGTTGCTGACAGGTATATAAAATCGAGCACACAGCTATTCAATCTCCATAGACAAACATTGGCAGTAGAATGACCCATACTGGAAAGCTCAGTGACTTTCAAGGTGGCACCCTGCTAGAGCCCCCCCGGTCAACTGTAAATGTTGTTATTGCGAAGTAGAAACATCTATGAGTAACAACCGCACAGTCGTGAAGTGGTACGCCACACAAGCTCACAGAACGGGACCGCCGAGTGCTGAGGCACGTAGAGTGTAGAAATGGTCTGTTCTCGGTTGCAACACTCACTACCGAGCTCCAAACTGCCTCTGGAAGCAACGTCAGCACAAGAACTGTCAGCTGGAGTGGTGTAAAGCTCGCCACCATTTGACTCTGGAGCCGTGGAAACGCGTTCTCTGGAGTGATGAATCATTCTTCACCATCTGGCAGATGAATCTGGGTTTGGCGGATGCCAGGAGAACGCTTCCTGCCCAAATGCATAGTGACACCTGTAAAGTTTGGTGGAGGAGGAATATTGTCTGGGGCTGATTTTCATGGTCCGGGCTAGATTTTCTCTAGTTCCAGTGAAGGGAAATCTTAACGCTACAGCATACAATGACATTCTAGACAATTCTGTGTTTCCAACTTTGTGGCAACAGTTTGGCGAAGACCTTTTCCTGTTTCAGCATGACAATGCCCCCGTGCACAATGCGAGGTCCATACAGAAATGGTTTGTCGAGATCGGTCTGGAAGAACTTGACTGGCCTGCACAGAGCCCTGACCTCAACACCATCGAACACCTTTAGGATGAATTGGAACACCGACTGCGAGCCCAACATTAGTGCCCGACCTCACTAATCTGAATGGAAGCAAGTCCCTGCAGCAATGTTCCAACATCTAGTGGAAAGCCTTCCCAGAAGAGTGGAGGCTGTTATAGCAGCAAAGGGGGGACCAACTCCATATTAATGCCTATGAGGTGTCCACATACCTTTGGTCATGTAGTGTATTTTAAATTAAATTAATATGCCGTTGACCACCATTTAAAATACTATTCTCTGTTGTACTTTGTAAAGACTACAGTGGGCCTCTTGAGATTGAATACTCATTACTTTAACCTGTCTTCTGGTGCAGAGCGAGATTTGAGGGCCAGTTGCTACTTCAAATAGCCTCAGCATTGATAAGGCCTGTTATTAACCCAAAAAGGCTACACAAAACGCAAAAGTAGTGGGTTTGTGCTATTGATTTCAACTACATGCTATTAGGTTGCAATCAATATTACACAGCAGGTTTTGTTTCAGTGAAGAATTATTTTGATAAGAGAAATTATATCTGCTAAGTGTCAAGATCAGCACGATAATCTGCACAACCAAGATCTGCAATAATATATGGTAATGTATCTAACATGCGAGATTTCAAACGATGACCGCTACGTCATAAACACCCGACCTGAAGCTATTTCAAATGTTCATGAAAATAATTGTGCGCATATCAAGATTCAAGTTTTTAATTTCAAGTGCAGAAGTGTAGTGAAATGCATTTCTTTCTCCAAACCGAACAATGCAGTAATCAATATCAATGTAGTGCTGAACATAACATAAGGTAGAACAAACACACATGAAATAAAAATGAGAAATAAGAAGAACACGAGAAAGTAAGCACACTATATACAGAGTCAGTTCCAATACCATATCACTCAATACCATATCACTCTATATGTATAGGGGTAAGGTGACTAGGCATCAGGATATAGGATAAACAAAGTAGCAGCAGCCTAAATGATGATTGTATGTGAGTGTGTGTGCGTGTGTGTAGAGTCAGTGTCAGTGTGTGGAGTCCTGTGATTATGCATATAATTAAATACATTCTGTTAGCTATTTAGCAGTCTAATGGCATATGGCTCTTTTCTTCCAATTTTTTTTTACCCCCTTTTCACCCCAATTTCGTGGTATCCAATTGTTAGTAGTTACTATCTTGTCTCATCGCTACAACTCCCGTACGGGCTCGGGAGAGATGAAGGTCGAAAGCCATGCGTCCTCCGAAACACAACCCAACCAAGCCGCACTGCTTCTTAACACAGCGCGCATCCAACCCGGAAGCCAGCCGCACTAATGTGTCGGAGGAAACACCGTGCACCTGGCGACCTTGCGTGCACTGCGCCCGGCCTGCCACAGGAGTTGCTGGTTGATGAGTTGATGAGACAAGGATATCCCTACCAGACTAACCTGGACGACGCTAGGCCAATTGTGCATCGCCCCACGTACCTCCCGGTCACGGCTGGGAGGCTGCGACAGAGCCTGGGCGCAAACCCAGAGTCTCTGGTGGCACAGCAGGCGCTGCGATGCAGTACCCTAGACCACTGCGCCACCCAGGAGGCTCTGTTCATCTTTCCCTCAATCCTGACTAGTCTCCCAGTCCCTGCTGATGAAAAACATCCCCACAGCATGATGCTGCCACCACCATGCTTCCTCCAGGCGTGACTCTTGGCATTCAGGCCAAAGAGTTCAATCTTGGTTTCATCAGACCAGAGAATCATGTTTCTCATGGTCGGAATCCTTTAGGTGCCTTTTGGCAAACTCCAGGCGGGCAGTCATGTGCCTTTTACTGAATGTGTGTGTATGTGCACTCTGGACACGTGTGGTCAGAATGCAATTGAGTGAGTGAGACACAGAGGGGAAAGGGAATTTATGGAGAAGAACTGCGTGATGCCTGGCTTGTTTTTTTTTTTTTCTACGCAAATGCGCATGTAGGCCTACAAATGGAACACTAGAGTCAAAGCAATTCAACGTGTCTTGAAGACAATAAAAAATGTTTTTAAAATCGGGACAAAATGTCATTTGCCCATTCGGGTAGCCACAAATCAGATTCCACCAGATAGTTTCAGTATTTGAAACAAATGTGATCTCTGGTTAAAGATCACATGTTGAGGTCTGTCGAGACTCATGCCCATCCACACCTCCGACGTTAACTTTTTTTTTGTTAGAGGCTAAATGCTAACGATCAAAAACAAACATAAACTAATTGCAAAGAAAGACAAATCCGGGTCATTAAGTTAGACAAGCTAGTAGCTACCAAATCTAATTTATGGTAAGTGTAGACATATTCAGTGCATTTGGAAAGTATTCAGACCCCTCATGTTGTTACGTTATAGCCTTATTCTAAAATGTGTGTGTATATATATATATATATATATATATATATCTCTTAATTACATAAGTATTCAGACCCTTTGCTATGAGACTTAAATTGAGCTCAGGTACATCCTGTTTCCATTGATCATTATCCTTGAGATGTTTCTACAACTTGATTGGAGTCCACCTGTGGTAAATGCAATTGATTGGACATGATTTGTAAAGGCACACACCTGTCTATATAAGGTCCCATAGTTGACTGTGCATGTCAGAGTAAAAAACAAGCCATGAGGTCGAAGGAATTGTGCGTAGAGCTCCGACATGACTGTGTTGAGGCACAGATCTGGGGAAGGGTACCAAAAATGTGTGCAGGTCCCCAAGAACACAATGGCCTTCATCATTCTTAAATGGAAGAAGTTTGGAACCCACCAAGACTCCTCCTAGAGCTGGCCGCCTGGCCAAACTGAGCAATCGGGGAGAAGGGCCTTGGTCAAGGTGATGACCAAGAAGCCACTCCTCAGTAAAAGGCGCATGACAGCCTGCTTGGAGTTTGCCATAAGGCACCTAAAGGACTCTCAGACCATGAAAACAAGATTCTCTGGTCTGATCAAATCAAGATTGAATTCTTTGGTCTGAATGCCAAGCATCACATCTGGAGGAAACCTGGCACCATCCCTACAGTGAAGCATAGTGGTGGCAGCATTATGCTGTGGGGATGTTTTTCAGCGGCAGGGACTAGGAGACTAGTCAGGATCGAGGGATAGATGAATGGAGCAAAGTACAGAGATTCTTAATGAAAACCTGCTCTAGATAGCTCAGGACCTCAGATTAGGGCATAGGTTAATCTTCCAACAGGACAACGACCCTATGCACACTGTCACGTCCTGACCGTAGTTCCTTTTTTATGTCTCTATTTTAGTATGGTCAGGGCGTGAGTTGGGGTGGGCATTCTATGTTTTGTGTTCTATGTTTTCTATTTCTATGTGTTTGGCCTGGTATGGTTCCCAATCAGAGGCAGCTGGCAATCGTTGCCATACTTAGGCAGCCTGTTTTCCCACTATGGGTTGTGGGTAGTTATTTTCTGTTTAGTGTGTGTTGCACCTGCCGGAGCTGTTTCGGTTGTGCCTTTTGTTACTTTGTATTTAGTGTTCAGTTATATTTAATAAAATGCCGAACACGTACCATGCTGCACCTTGGTCCTCACCTTCTTCCACCAACGACCTTTACACACACCGCCAAGTCAACGCAGGAGTGGCTTCGGGACAAGTCTCTGAATGTCCTTGAGTGGCTCAGCCAGAGCCCGGACTTGAACCTGATCGAACATCTCTTGAGAGACCTGAAAATAGCTGTGCAGTGATGCTCCCCATCCAACCTGACAGAGCTTGAGAGGATCTGCAGAGAAGAATGGGAGAAACTCCCCAAATACAGGTGTACCAAGTTTGTAGCGTCATACCCAAGAATATTCGAGGCTGTTATCGCTGACAAACGTTTCTCCATTCCAGTGGGTCAGACGTTTACATACAGTAAGTTGACTGTGCCTTTAAACAGCTTGGAAAATTCCAGAAAATTATGTCATGGCTTTAGAAGATTCTGATAGGCTAATTGACATCATTTGAGTCAATTGGAGGTGCACCTGTGGATGTTTTTCAAGGCCTACCTTCAAAGTCAGTGCCTCTTTGCTTGACGTCATGGGAAAATCAAAAGAAATCATCCAAGACCTCATCCTTGGGAGCAATTTTCCAAATGCTTGAAGGTACCATGTTAATCTGTATAAACAATAGTACGCAAGTATAAACACCATGGGACCACGCAGCCTTCATACCGCTCAGGAAGGAAACACGTTCTGTCGCCTAGAGATGAACATACTTTGGTGCGAACAGTGCAAATCCATCCCAGAACAACAGCAAAGGACCCTGTGAAGATGCTGGAGGAAACAGGTACAAAAGTATCTATATCCACAGTAAAACGAGTCCTATATCGACATAACCTTAAAGGCCGCTCAGCAAGGAAGAAGCCACTGCTCCAAAACCGACATAAAAAAGCCAGACTACGGTTTGCAACTGCACATGGAGACAAAGATTTGTACTTTTTTGAGAAATGTCCTTTGGTCTGATGAAACAAAAATAGAACTGTTTGGCCATAATGACCATCGTTGTGTTTGGAAGAACACCATCCCAACCGTGAAGCACTGGGTGGCAGCATCATGTTGTGGAGGTGCTTTGCTGCAGGAGGGACTGGTGCACTTCACAAAATAGATGGCTTCATTATGTGGATATATTGAAGCAACATCTCAAGACATCAGTCAGGAAGTTGAAGCTTGGTCACAAATGGGTCTTCCAAAGGGACAATGACCCCAAGCATACTTCCAAAGTTGTGGCAAAATGGCTTAAGGACAGCAAAGTCAAGTTTTTGGAGTGGCAATCACAAAGCCCTTACCTCAATCCTATAGAAAATGTGTGGGCAGAACTGAAAAAGCGTGTGCGAGCAAGGAGGCTTACAAACCTGACTCAGTTATATCAGCTCTGTCAGGAGGAATGGGACAAAATTCACACAACTTATTGTGGGAAGCTTGTGGAAGGCTACCTGAAACTTTTGACCCAAGTAAAGCAATTTAAAGGCAATGATCCCAAATACTAATTGAGTGTACTGCCCCACTGGGAATGTGATGAAAGAAATAAAAGCTGAAATAAATAATTCTCTCTACTATTATTCTGACATTTCACATTCTTAAAACAAAGTGGTGATCCTAACTGACCTAAGACAGGGAATTTTTACTAGGATTAAATGTCAGGAATTGTGAAACTGAGTTTAAATGTATTTGGCTAAAGCGTTTGTTAACTTCCGACTTCAGCTTTATGTAATGAATTATGGTTTCAGTTTATTTTATTTTATGCATTTGCAAACATTTCCAAAAGCCTGTTTTTCTTTGTCATTATGGGGTATTGTGTGTAGATTGGTGAGGGGGAAAACCATTTAATCCATTTTAGAATAAGACTGTAACGTAACAGTGAAGGGGTCTGAATACTTTCCGAATGCACTGTACAAGTGAAAGTGAATGAGAGAAATTGACTAATCTCATGCACAAAGGACCTTAGTTCATGTAAATGTAATTTTTTCTATGATAGCGCACACTGCTGAAATTAGCTGGGGTAGAAATTCACTACTGTTCCTTGGGGAAATGCAAGTGTGTGTTTGTGTGTTGCACAATTATGGAAATAGTTCTTAGATCCCTTGGCAATTTCAGAAGTACATGAATATTAAAACAGCCACAGCACATACATATTATTTTATCCTTACCATGTTTTCCATTCACAGCCTCTGTTTGATAACCCAGATTCAAAGCAGCGTCCACAGTATTCATTGATGTTTGAATACTATCCTCTTTTCAAAGGCGTCCATGTTGCCATTGTAGGAGGGAAAGCACAGGACGCTGCCGGCCAATTCTGTACCACCATTATATTATTTGCTTTCAACTCTCCCTGTGATGGGGGATGAAAAGAGCAAAGCGGAGGAAGGGTGAAAAATAGAGGGACATGGTGATGAGAGGTCAGGCAGGATAGCTAGTAAACTGGATACCCTCCTGGTGTGGCCAGGGTAAAGGCGACCCTCTCTACACTCCTCCTGACCTGGGTCTGCACACAACACTCAGTCTGTCTCTGGGGGCGCCCACCATGACGCCCCATGAAGTCAAATAAATCATCTCCTACCTGATTGTAGTCCCTCACTGCATTGGTTAGACCAGAGCAATAGTCTCAGCCAGGGCTAGACGCAGGGCCTGTACACTATCTCTGATTACTCAGCAGGGTTTTTCCATCTTGCACTGTGTGCCACAGCAGCCCTTTCCATCTCGCCCCACAGGATGCCGCTCTGCACTCCTCTTTTTTCCTCTTACGCTCCTCTCTATGAGGTTACATTTCAACGTAGATTCCCCACCCTGGGGACTGGCAGACCGTCACACTCAACCATTTACTCTCACTCACCACGAAGGTCCAGTGTTTGTAACCATAACCTGTGGAGAAGCTTCTTCTTGGCATTTGGTTATGTCTGCCCATGGCCCTACGCAGCACTGGGCCTGCTGACAAAGGGAGCCCCCATGGTGTCGACAGGGCCCAGGGGAGGAGCTCCGCAAAGGGGCCCATCCAGCACAGACACAGCAAGCCTACGCTCCAGGACTGGCCTCAGTTGTCCATGCTGAGAGTGCAGAGGAAGGCAAGGAGGGCTATTGATAGGCTCAGTCAACTCACCTGCTTAATTAATTATATTTTACTCTAAATTGTATATCTCACTTGCTGTATGATCATATAACATTTAGCAGCTGAGGTGATTTTATGTTGTCAATCCAAAAGATGATTTAAACAATAGCCTTTCTGGCCTCCCAAGTGGCGCAGCGGTCTAAGGCACTGCATTGCAGTGCAGATCCGGGTGTCGCTACATATCCGGGTTTGATCCCAGGCTGTCACAACCAGCCGTGACCGGGAGTCCCATAGGGGGGTGTACAATTGGCCTGGGTTTGGCTGGGGTGGCTTTACATCACACAGTGACTCCTTGTGGCGGGCCAGGTGCCTGTAAGCTGACTACGGTCATCAGTTGAACGATGTTTCCTCCAACACATTGGTGTGGCTTAAGGAGAGTGGTTTGGTGGGTTATGTTTCAGAGGTTGTATCAATCAACCTTTGCCTCTCCCGAGCCCTTTGGGGAGTTGCAGCAATGAGACAAAATCGCAATTGGATATCACGAAATTGGGGAGAAAAAGGGGGGTAAAATACAACAACAAAAAATAAAAATAGCCTTTCCCTTTGGGCCCTGGCTATACTGGTATGATACACTGTTGGTATTTTCTCTAAAATGTTTGCGTAAGTGGGCTTCTGTACATGGCTCCAAATCCCTTGACCTAATCTCCAGGGGGCTTCTCTCCTCCTCCACTCTTCCCTTCTGTCATCACTCCTTCCTCCCTCTTTTTCACTCTCCCCCTCTTCTCGGCTCTCTCCCCCATTGTTGGAGTTACTTGATAATTAATTTGAACAAAGTCCAGACATTCAATCCTAGATTAATCAGCCCTGTTTAACAATGGGCAAAGGGCGTGTGTTTGTTTGCAGGTTGTGTGTGGTCGGTAGTGTGAGTGCAGACATCAAAGGAGAAGTGTGCATATCCAATTAATGTTTCCACAAATAGTCAATATCCATTAAAAAGAGCAAGATTATGTGCATTTGTCAAACGGCAGCCAAGCATCGATGATCATGTCACCCGAAGACCATCGATATTTATTGGAAAGTAGCATCAAGCTCATCCCCTTGCACGTTCACCACCCAGTGAACTTCATCGTAATTTATTTAATCTGTAGCCTTATAAACTGCATCCTTTCCCGATGAGTCCTAGTGGGATGACCACACAACATGTCATCGCGTGACTTCAAATTTACTTCGATATGATGGTTATAATATTAATATTTGCGCATAATAGAATTTCCACCGATATTTCTCGCATGATTAATTTTACCGACACAAAAAGATCCCACCTTCTCTAGAATATTTTGTTTTGTCGACGTTTGAAAAGTTTACCAAAAAATGTTCTGTTTCCATCAGGCCTGGCATTACATTTTTTTGTACTTTCCTCACAAACAAAGTTTGGATGGAAACCTGGTTACAGACATTTAAAACACACTTCTCTCTAGCCTTTTATAAAAATGAGATGGGATAAGGGATTCTTACTATTATAGAAGCATTGAAACATGTTGAGTACATGGATTGGTTTGCCTTGTTGTTTGGGTAGAAGTAGATTGTTATTGTGGAGATGAAGTGATCATGATTGAAGAGGGAAATACAACCTGACTGTTTGCATATTTGCAATGTAAATATACAGACTTTCTCAAAGTTTCTGCAATTTTATAGCAATATGTTCCCAATGTGGGAGTAACGATGTTAAAGCGTGTCAGCTGGCCAAAACATATCTCAGACTTGAACTCAAAGTCACAGTTAACGTGTCATATCCTGCATGTCATTGATCAGACATACAGTACTGTTTAAAACCACATCAATTAATTGTGAGGAGATGGTCATTTGAGATTTTAACATTATTCTTGAAGATGCCATTATATAACTACATACAACTTGAAAAGTCCTGCTGAAATGTTAAATTGGAGTTGTTTAAAACGATGAAAGTGTTGCTGGGGGAATCATTTAACAATACATTATGACAGATGGCACATTCTGTACACTCAAATGCAATACAAAAGGACACAGATTAATTGTACAAAAACATCACCAGTAAAAGAAAACACCACTGGTCATGTGACTCACTGTTGCATATTGCTGATGAAAACAAAGCACGGACACACCTATCAACACAGACAGTAGAAGAAGCTGCAGTTGATAGGGCTGTGTAACATCATCACACACACACCTCAAACAGAATGCTGGAAGATCCTGCATAAAAACATAGCATAGGCTTACGAGAAACAAAACCCCTATATATTACTGTAAATAGATGTACAACTGTATTGAAAATGTAGCAATTGTTTCCACTTTCATACTTGTAATCAATAAATATAATGTAGCATATAATGTATAAACGTACATTTGTTCAATTGTTTAAAAAAAAGAATTAGTTACTTTATCTGTTGCAATTGGTCTACACACACATTACTGTATGATTCCACCAATAAATGACAAGCCCTCAAGGCGAAGGCAATGTCTCATAATTGTCGTATCATATTTGTGCAATATTCCCTTTATGCAGTACATACAGTTGTTGTATTTATGCCCTTTTCTACATACATTGTATTTATGTACAGGTTTGAACAACTCAGTTTGATCATTGTTTGGACATTTTCTTAAATACTTTGCTGCTATCTCGAACTACTACTACTACTGTTGTTGTTAATTAAACTACAAATACAATTTCAGTATTCATGGCCATATCTAACATGACTACTATTGTGGTTGTTACATACTTGTTTTTATCTACTGAAAAAGCCATGTGAGATGAAGTTTGTACTTTGATGAGTCAATCCCTCTGTACTTATATTCTGGCACTTGAATGTCTCCTGGTTGATGTTGTTGTTTTAATAGTTCGCACCAACCTGTACATTTACAGTTCCACCCCGTGAAAAAGTATCCAAAATGTTGAGGTGACATTGCACCAATGTTACTAAGTCACTGCTTCATGTTTTGCCCACTTCACCAGTCAGTTTTGATGGTCCAGGTTATTATCAGTCATTTGACTATAGTTTAAAACAAACAAACAATGATGAAGACCATCTTGAGGGAGAGAAGGAACTGCAATGCATGCAGGGATTCCTTACATTGAAAACATGTCAGAGTTTGGGTTCTATCCCAAATCCATTGAAAAGTGTGCCCAATTGTATTTCAGATATACCAAGTTATCATATTGTTTTTAATTCATCACAACAATTGATAACTTATGCATCATTTACTAACTAGTTTACAGAAGCTGTCAGCTTTGTGTGTTGACTAAAACAGTGGCCAATATATGAGTGCCATACTATATTGATATGGTAAGATACGGTGTACCTTGGAAATCACTGTAGTGCTATATTCGCATTGATATCGTAATTAAATACATTTTATATAATGAACAGGATTTTTGCATGTTTATGTTTCATGTCATGACATACAAGCGTGCTAACAAACTCTTTGCTTTGCATTATATCTTCACATTTCTTATGTTTTAGGTCTTATATCTGCTATCATTGGTAACATAAGTAGTGGTGAATGTAGAAGATTGTCTCTGGTTTAAACCATTGCAGACAGTCAGAATGCACTCTAACAGGATTCTGCTGCAAGGCCATGGACCCGGTGACACCGCCCAGACACACACGTGTTGTAATGTCTTAGATCTCCGTGTGAGGGCACCATTCTCATCAAATCAAATTTCATTGGTCACATACGCATATTTAGCAGATGTTATTGCTGTTGTAGGGAAATGCTTGTACCAGTTACCAATCTCTGAGATTCATCAATGCAGTATACTGTATGTACACACACACGCACACACACGCGCGTGCGCGCGGATGGATGCCAGCGGCAGAGCAGGCCACGTCATAATATGGCACCGGGACTACTGCAGAGTAATCCATCAGACTTTAGACTTGACCCTGCATTGCCATTAGACTGACTGGGAGACCAGACACCACTGCCACGCAATGCAGGGATCAATTTAACTAAGGCAACTCCCCAAAAGATCTGGACAGGCTTTATACTGACTATGCCTATAATCAGATCACCCTGCTTTTCCTTGTTGGCTAGCCTCTTCTACAGTAAACTACGTTATCATTGACATCCAGTTGCCAGTTGTGTGCAAATAAGCATCACATTGCTATTGTGTGAGTCAGCTCCATATGGCTCTCCTTTCTCTTCCTTCCTTCCCTTGTGACCGCCAGGTTTAGAGGACTGCGGGGGAATTAACCACAAAATAATAAACACATCCTCGGGGGAATCTGCATTATTCACCGTGTGGGTTTCAGGAAGGGGATGTTGAGTGGGGGAGACATTTCATTCAGATGGATGTGACTATGAGCTATGTTCAAGACTTTCATTTAATCCCACCAAATATTTCATATATTTCTGTGGCACCACTGTCTTTAGACACATGTACAGGCTGCAGTTGGAATCTCCAGTGCTTATAATTAGCTGGAATGCTTGTCACTCAAGTCCTTCCTCTGACGTTAACTGAACAACACAGGTTGTAGGGGGCATATGATTGGTTAGAGAGGGATGGGTAGGGGGTGAGGTTTGAGTGACGATGAGCGAGACTGGTAAAGAGAGAGAGAGATGAAGAGAGAGCGCTTTACTGCAGTATCACTACATTTCGGCATCACTCATCAAAACTCTGCGGCATGCGGACGAGAACGGCAGATGCCGGGGTTGTACTGAGTGTAGGGTCAACATGAACTGTAATTAGATACCCTAGCACGGAGCTGCCAGATTTTCATCCTTCTTGCAAAGCAGCTCTTCATTTGTGCACTTGATAGCGTTTTTCTGCTTTCTATCTTAGTAATTGGCACCCGTTTGTTTCCAGAGCAACTCTGTAACAAGTTTTGTAGTGTAGGCCTACCTCACAGCTAGATACTTCACATATCACCCTAACGACTATCTACATTAGGCTATAAAGCCCGGTAATAAAAACATCTAGAAATGGCAAAAGATGCCGAGAAGAGCACTTGGAAGGACACCATATGGAACCCCAGTACGCGGGAATTTTGTGGCAGGACAGCGAGCAGCTGGGGTGAGTCTAGTCGTTGACCTGGTGATGGTCGCCTGCAGCAATGCAGCACATATGGCCCCTCTACCTCTAAAACCATGGAGGAAGACAGGTCTGTCATCAATGACGTGAGGCCCATTGTTTAGTTTTAGCAACAACCACGAAGGGTAAAGAAAGCATCAAAACATCGGGAAATCCAGTTACATGTGTTTTGCTTGAAATTAACATGCTATATTTGTAGGTTTAAAAAGTATTCGTGCGATTTGAAATGTCTGTATAATAGATCATTTACTACAACACTACTAATATTCAACTTGGACTTGAATAATGTATTGTAATGGGTTTCTAAGCTCATGCGGAAATCGACTGCCGCACGAGCATGCTTTTGCGGCACAGTCGATAGCGCGCCGGACCCCTTAAGCTAGCGTGTAACCTTATTTGGGTTATGAAACAAATGCCTAATTCGATAATAGTTAGCTAACTTGTAGTATTTGGGTTGCTTGAAAGTTGTCATGTTCAAAATGCTCAACAGCTAGCAGTTTAATCAGTCACTTTAGACCGCGCAGTCAGTCCCGACCGTAAAAAAACATGTTATTCAAAACAGATTTGTAATTGACAACAACTAGCTGGTTCGGGTTTTTAATTTGCACAGTGGTGATGTCGTTTCCTCATCAATATGTTTTTATTTACGCTGATGAAGAGTGACAGACACTGTTTCTACCTTGCCACAAGCTAATATATATATATATATAGCTAGTTAGGTATGCATAACATGCACGAGTCATGACAATTGACAAACGCTCCTCATTTTAGTTTCGTCTCATCGATATTAGCTAGCTACTAGTACTAACTTTGTCAGCCAGTCATGAAATTGGCTAAGTAATCCAACCCGTTAATGTGCACGATATAGTTCCAGCCCTAGCCTCCAGAAATACACTGCAGTGGAGAAGTAAAGAAAAACTCAATGATAATGTTCCCACTCACGCTAGATAAGAACCCAGCAAACATGTATGTTTTTAGAGTGGCACGTGACACCCGCCTGCACGCAGTTACTGCATTTAGTTAGAATTTTACTACTTCGGCTTCAAAGTTTGAAATAAATGGTTAAAGTTATTTTATTTTTAAATGAGCAGTTCCGCATCTCATTATCTACAGGCTTTACAATGATGTCATGATCATCCTTTAATTGTACACTTAGGAATGCGTAGAGTCAATTTGACCAGGCGGAAATGTAGAATTTGTGAACAGATTTTAGCATAGCCTGTAATGCGCAATTTAAAGCTTCTGCCTCACCCGAGCATCAGTTAATAAGATTGGTTGCTGTTGTAACGATTTTCCTCTTCTTCTGACAAGGAGTAAGAGAGGTCGGACCAATGTGCAGCGTGGTAAGTGTCCATTGTAGTTTATTAAACTGAATACAAAGTGAATGATACAAACGGAAACAGTCCTGAAATGTGAAACAAACATTACAACAGGAAACAATCACCGACAACTCAAAAGTGAAACCAGGCTACATTAGTATGGTTCTCAATCAGGGACAACGATTGACAGCTGCCTCTGATTGAGAACCATACCAGGCCAAACACAGAAATCCCAAAACATAGAAAAAGGAACATAGACAACCCACCCAACTCACGCCATGACCATACTAAAACACAGACATAACAAAAGAACTAAGGTCAGAACGTGACAGCTGTCCAGTGCAAGGCTGTGCTGAAGCTCAGATGTGCCATTATGTGTGGTTTGAGCTTGTGTGAGCTCATGAAATTTTGCCTACATTATTATTTGTATTTATTAATTTCACTGAGTTTTATGCGCAATGTGTCTGGACATACAACCTGATCTCATAGACTAGACGAAACATAGTAAATGGTAAATCCCGGACACTTAAATGTGTATAATATGTTACATTTGGTATGGTTGCGTAAGACAAAAGGTTACTGAAGGGTGGATGGGTGGGCTTATAACGCAAACATCTAGCAACCTGAAGGTTGCATGTTCAAATCTCATCTTGCACAATTTTAGCTAATTAGCTACTTTGCAACTACTTATTATTTTTGAGCAACTTCTTAGCATGTTAGCTAACCCTTCCCCTTCCCCCAACCTTAATCCTTTTAGCTAACCCTTCCCCAAACCCTAAAGTTAATCCTTCATTCTAACTCCTAACCTTAACCCCTAGCCTACCTAACATTAGCAACAACAAATTGGAATTCGTAACATATCATACGTTTTTAATATTTGGAACATATTTTACATTTTGCAAATTTGTCACATACATCCACCAATGAATGCATGCCATACGAAACATAACATGTCATACTACAAGGAATTGCAAAAATCACTGAAGCTGGAGTCATATCTCCCTCACTAACTTTAAGCATCAGCTGTCAGAACAGCTTACCGATCATTGACACAGCCCATCTGTAAATAGCCCACCCAACTACCTCATCCCCATATTGTTATTTATTTATTTGCTCCTTTGCACCCCAGTATCTCTACTTTCACATTCATCTTCTGCACATCTATCACTCCAGTGTCAATGCTAAATTTTATTTATTTCGCCACTATGGCCTATTTATTGCCTTACCTCCCTAATCTTACTACATTTGCACACACTGTATATATATTTTTCTATTGTGTTATTGCCTGTATGTTTGTTTATCCCATGTTTAACTTTGTGTTGTTGGTGTCGCACTGCTTTGCTTTATCTTGGCCAGGTTGCAACTGTAAATGAGAACTTGTTCTCAACTGGCCTACATGGTTAAGTAAAGGTGAAATAAATTAAACAAATTAAATGGAGTGTATCAGATTTTTAAATTTAACCTCTATTTAACTAGGCAAATCAGTTAAGAACAATTTCTTATTTACAACGACAGCCTACGTACATTTATGTACAGAATAATCTGAAATGCTCTGTGACCAGGTTGGGACATAAGGGTTGAGGCAGTGGAACTACACTATATATACAAAAGTATGTGGACACCCCTTCAAATGAGTGGATTTGGCTATTTCAGCCACACCCGTTGCTGACAGGTATATAAAATCGAGCACACAGCTATTCAATCTCCATAGACAAACATTGGCAGTAGAATGACCCATACTGGAAAGCTCAGTGACTTTCAAGGTGGCACCCTGCTAGAGCCCCCGGTCAACTGTAAATGTTGTTATTGCGAAGTAGAAACATCTATGAGTAACAACCGCACAGTCGTGAAGTGGTACGCCACACAAGCTCACAGAACGGGACCGCCGAGTGCTGAGGCACGTAGAGTGTAGAAATGGTCTGTTCTCGGTTGCAACACTCACTACCGAGCTCCAAACTGCCTCTGGAAGCAACGTCAGCACAAGAACTGTCAGCTGGAGTGGTGTAAAGCTCGCCACCATTTGACTCTGGAGCCGTGGAAACGCGTTCTCTGGAGTGATGAATCATTCTTCACCATCTGGCAGATGAATCTGGGTTTGGCGGATGCCAGGAGAACGCTTCCTGCCCAAATGCATAGTGACACCTGTAAAGTTTGGTGGAGGAGGAATATTGTCTGGGGCTGATTTTCATGGTCCGGGCTAGATTTTCTCTAGTTCCAGTGAAGGGAAATCTTAACGCTACAGCATACAATGACATTCTAGACAATTCTGTGTTTCCAACTTTGTGGCAACAGTTTGGCGAAGACCTTTTCCTGTTTCAGCATGACAATGCCCCCGTGCACAATGCGAGGTCCATACAGAAATGGTTTGTCGAGATCGGTCTGGAAGAACTTGACTGGCCTGCACAGAGCCCTGACCTCAACACCATCGAACACCTTTAGGATGAATTGGAACACCGACTGCGAGCCCAACATTAGTGCCCGACCTCACTAATCTGAATGGAAGCAAGTCCCTGCAGCAATGTTCCAACATCTAGTGGAAAGCCTTCCCAGAAGAGTGGAGGCTGTTATAGCAGCAAAGGGGGGACCAACTCCATATTAATGCCTATGAGGTGTCCACATACCTTTGGTCATGTAGTGTATTTTAAATTAAATTAATATGCCGTTGACCACCATTTAAAATACTATTCTCTGTTGTACTTTGTAAAGACTACAGTGGGCCTCTTGAGATTGAATACTCATTACTTTAACCTGTCTTCTGGTGCAGAGCGAGATTTGAGGGCCAGTTGCTACTTCAAATAGCCTCAGCATTGATAAGGCCTGTTATTAACAAGGAGATGCCCCGCCCCTTTCGGAAAAGCTGAGGCTACACAAAACGCAAAAGTAGTGGGTTTGTGCTATTGATTTCAACTACATGCTATTAGGTTGCAATCAATATTACACAGCAGGTTTTGTTTCAGTGAAGAATTATTTTGATAAGAGAAATTATATCTGCTAAGTGTCAAGATCAGCACGATAATCTGCACAACCAAGATCTGCAATAATATATGGTAATGTATCTAACATGCGAGATTTCAAACGATGACCGCTACGTCATAAACACCCGACCTGAAGCTATTTCAAATGTTCATGAAAATAATTGTGCGCATATCAAGATTCAAGTTTTTAATTTCAAGTGCAGAAGTGTAGTGAAATGCATTTCTTTCTCCAAACCGAACAATGCAGTAATCAATATCAATGTAGTGCTGAACATAACATAAGGTAGAACAAACACACATGAAATAAAAATGAGAAATAAGAAGAACACGAGAAAGTAAGCACACTATATACAGAGTCAGTTCCAATACCATATCACTCAATACCATATCACTCTATATGTATAGGGGTAAGGTGACTAGGCATCAGGATATAGGATAAACAAAGTAGCAGCAGCCTAAATGATGATTGTATGTGAGTGTGTGTGCGTGTGTGTAGAGTCAGTGTCAGTGTGTGGAGTCCTGTGATTATGCATATAATTAAATACATTCTGTTAGCTATTTAGCAGTCTAATGGCATATGGCTCTTTTCTTCCAATTTTTTTTTACCCCCTTTTCACCCCAATTTCGTGGTATCCAATTGTTAGTAGTTACTATCTTGTCTCATCGCTACAACTCCCGTACGGGCTCGGGAGAGACGAAGGTCGAAAGCCATGCGTCCTCCGAAACACAACCCAACCAAGCCGCACTGCTTCTTAACACAGCGCGCATCCAACCCGGAAGCCAGCCGCACTAATGTGTCGGAGGAAACACCGTGCACCTGGCGACCTTGCGTGCACTGCGCCCGGCCTGCCACAGGAGTTGCTGGTTGATGAGTTGATGAGACGGGATATCCCTACCAGACTAACCTGGACGACGCTAGGCCAATTGTGCATCGCCCCACGTACCTCCCGGTCACGGCTGGGAGGCTGCGACAGAGCCTGGGCGCAAACCCAGAGTCTCTGGTGGCACAGCAGGCGCTGCGATGCAGTACCCTAGACCACTGCGCCACCCAGGAGGCTCTGTTCATCTTTCCCTCAATCCTGACTAGTCTCCCAGTCCCTGCTGATGAAAAACATCCCCACAGCATGATGCTGCCACCACCATGCTTCCTCCAGGCGTGACTCTTGGCATTCAGGCCAAAGAGTTCAATCTTGGTTTCATCAGACCAGAGAATCATGTTTCTCATGGTCGGAATCCTTTAGGTGCCTTTTGGCAAACTCCAGGCGGGCAGTCATGTGCCTTTTACTGAATGTGTGTGTATGTGCACTCTGGACACGTGTGGTCAGAATGCAATTGAGTGAGTGAGACACAGAGGGGAAAGGGAAATGGAGGAACTTGCGTGATGCCTGGCTTGTTTTTTTTTTTTTTTCTACGCAAATGCGCATGTAGGCCTACAAATGGAACACTAGAGTCAAAGCAATTCAACGTGTCTTGAAGACAATAAAAAATGTTTTTAAAATCGGGACAAAATGTCATTTGCCCATTCGGGTAGCCACAAATCAGATTCCACCAGATAGTTTCAGTATTTGAAACAAATGTGATCTCTGGTTAAAGATCACATGTTGAGGTCTGTCGAGACTCATGCCCATCCACACCTCCGACGTTAACTTTTTTTTTTTTTTTGTTAGAGGCTAAATGCTAACGATCAAAAACAAACATAAACTAATTGCAAAGAAAGACAAATCCGGGTCATTAAGTTAGACAAGCTAGTAGCTACCAAATCTAATTTATGGTAAGTGTAGACATATTCAGTGCATTTGGAAAGTATTCAGACCCCTCATGTTGTTACGTTATAGCCTTATTCTAAAATGTGTGTGTATATATATATATATATATATATATATCTCTTAATTACATAAGTATTCAGACCCTTTGCTATGAGACTTAAATTGAGCTCAGGTACATCCTGTTTCCATTGATCATTATCCTTGAGATGTTTCTACAACTTGATTGGAGTCCACCTGTGGTAAATGCAATTGATTGGACATGATTTGTAAAGGCACACACCTGTCTATATAAGGTCCCATAGTTGACTGTGCATGTCAGAGTAAAAAACAAGCCATGAGGTCGAAGGAATTGTGCGTAGAGCTCCGACATGACTGTGTTGAGGCACAGATCTGGGGAAGGGTACCAAAAATGTGTGCAGGTCCCCAAGAACACAATGGCCTTCATCATTCTTAAATGGAAGAAGTTTGGAACCCACCAAGACTCCTCCTAGAGCTGGCCGCCTGGCCAAACTGAGCAATCGGGGGAGAAGGGCCTTGGTCAAGGTGATGACCAAGAAGCCACTCCTCAGTAAAAGGCGCATGACAGCCTGCTTGGAGTTTGCCATAAGGCACCTAAAGGACTCTCAGACCATGAAAACAAGATTCTCTGGTCTGATCAAATCAAGATTGAATTCTTTGGTCTGAATGCCAAGCATCACATCTGGAGGAAACCTGGCACCATCCCTACAGTGAAGCATAGTGGTGGCAGCATTATGCTGTGGGGATGTTTTTCAGCGGCAGGGACTAGGAGACTAGTCAGGATCGAGGGATAGATGAATGGAGCAAAGTACAGAGATTCTTAATGAAAACCTGCTCTAGATAGCTCAGGACCTCAGATTAGGGCATAGGTTAATCTTCCAACAGGACAACGACCCTATGCACACTGTCACGTCCTGACCGTAGTTCCTTTTTTATGTCTCTATTTTAGTATGGTCAGGGCGTGAGTTGGGGTGGGCATTCTATGTTTTGTGTTCTATGTTTTCTATTTCTAAGTGTTTGGCCTGGTATGGTTCCCAATCAGAGGCAGCTGGCAATCGTTGTCTCTGATTGAGAACCATACTTAGGCAGCCTGTTTTCCCACTATGGGTGTTGGGTAGTTATTTTCTGTTTAGTGTGTGTTGCACCTGCCGGAGCTGTTTCGGTTGTGCCTTTTGTTACTTTGTATTTAGTGTTCAGTTATATTTAATAAAATGCCGAACACGTACCATGCTGCACCTTGGTCCTCACCTTCTTCCACCAACGACCTTTACACACACCGCCAAGTCAACGCAGGAGTGGCTTCGGGACAAGTCTCTGAATGTCCTTGAGTGGCTCAGCCAGAGCCCGGACTTGAACCTGATCGAACATCTCTTGAGAGACCTGAAAATAGCTGTGCAGTGATGCTCCCCATCCAACCTGACAGAGCTTGAGAGGATCTGCAGAGAAGAATGGGAGAAACTCCCCAAATACAGGTGTACCAAGTTTGTAGCGTCATACCCAAGAATATTCGAGGCTGTTATCGCTGACAAACGTTTCTCCATTCCAGTGGGTCAGACGTTTACATACAGTAAGTTGACTGTGCCTTTAAACAGCTTGGAAAAATTCCAGAAAATTATGTCATGGCTTTAGAAGATTCTGATAGGCTAATTGACATCATTTGAGTCAATTGGAGGTGCACCTGTGGATGTTTTTCAAGGCCTACCTTCAAAGTCAGTGCCTCTTTGCTTGACGTCATGGGAAAATCAAAAGAAATCATCCAAGACCTCATCCTTGGGAGCAATTTTCCAAATGCTTGAAGGTACCATGTTAATCTGTATAAACAATAGTACGCAAGTATAAACACCATGGGACCACGCAGCCTTCATACCGCTCAGGAAGGAAACACGTTCTGTCGCCTAGAGATGAACATACTTTGGTGCGAACAGTGCAAATCCATCCCAGAACAACAGCAAAGGACCCTGTGAAGATGCTGGAGGAAACAGGTACAAAAGTATCTATATCCACAGTAAAACGAGTCCTATATCGACATAACCTTAAAGGCCGCTCAGCAAGGAAGAAGCCACTGCTCCAAAACCGACATAAAAAAGCCAGACTACGGTTTGCAACTGCACATGGAGACAAAGATTTGTACTTTTTGAGAAATGTCCTTTGGTCTGATGAAACAAAAATAGAACTGTTTGGCCATAATGACCATCGTTGTGTTTGGAAGAACACCATCCCAACCGTGAAGCACTGGGTGGCAGCATCATGTTGTGGAGGTGCTTTGCTGCAGGAGGGACTGGTGCACTTCACAAAATAGATGGCTTCATTATGTGGATATATTGAAGCAACATCTCAAGACATCAGTCAGGAAGTTGAAGCTTGGTCACAAATGGGTCTTCCAAAGGGACAATGACCCCAAGCATACTTCCAAAGTTGTGGCAAAATGGCTTAAGGACAGCAAAGTCAAGTTTTTGGAGTGGCAATCACAAAGCCCTTACCTCAATCCTATAGAAAATGTGTGGGCAGAACTGAAAAAGCGTGTGCGAGCAAGGAGGCTTACAAACCTGACTCAGTTATATCAGCTCTGTCAGGAGGAATGGGACAAAATTCACACAACTTATTGTGGGAAGCTTGTGGAAGGCTACCTGAAACTTTTGACCCAAGTAAAGCAATTTAAAGGCAATGATCCCAAATACTAATTGAGTGTACTGCCCCACTGGGAATGTGATGAAAGAAATAAAAGCTGAAATAAATAATTCTCTCTACTATTATTCTGACATTTCACATTCTTAAAACAAAGTGGTGATCCTAACTGACCTAAGACAGGGAATTTTTACTAGGATTAAATGTCAGGAATTGTGAAACTGAGTTTAAATGTATTTGGCTAAAGCGTTTGTTAACTTCCGACTTCAGCTTTATGTAATGAATTATGGTTTCAGTTTATTTTATTTTATGCATTTGCAAACATTTCCAAAAGCCTGTTTTTCTTTGTCATTATGGGGTATTGTGTGTAGATTGGTGAGGGGGAAAACCATTTAATCCATTTTAGAATAAGACTGTAACGTAACAGTGAAGGGGTCTGAATACTTTCCGAATGCACTGTACAAGTGAAAGTGAATGAGAGAAATTGACTAATCTCATGCACAAAGGACCTTAGTTCATGTAAATGTAATTTTTCTATGATAGCGCACACTGCTGAAATTAGCTGGGGTAGAAATTCACTACTGTTCCTTGGGGAAATGCAAGTGTGTGTTTGTGTGTTGCACAATTATGGAAATAGTTCTTAGATCCCTTGGCAATTTCAGAAGTACATGAATATTAAAACAGCCACAGCACATACATATTATTTTATCCTTACCATGTTTTCCATTCACAGCCTCTGTTTGATAACCCAGATTCAAAGCAGCGTCCACAGTATTCATTGATGTTTGAATACTATCCTCTTTTCAAAGGCGTCCATGTTGCCATTGTAGGAGGGAAAGCACAGGACGCTGCCGGCCAATTCTGTACCACCATTATATTATTTGCTTTCAACTCTCCCTGTGATGGGGGGATGAAAAGAGCAAAGCGGAGGAAGGGTGAAAAATAGAGGGACATGGTGATGAGAGGTCAGGCAGGATAGCTAGTAAACTGGATACCCTCCTGGTGTGGCCAGGGTAAAGGCGACCCTCTCTACACTCCTCCTGACCTGGGTCTGCACACAACACTCAGTCTGTCTCTGGGGGGGGGGGCGCCCACCATGACGCCCCATGAAGTCAAATAAATCATCTCCTACCTGATTGTAGTCCCTCACTGCATTGGTTAGACCAGAGCAATAGTCTCAGCCAGGGCTAGACGCAGGGCCTGTACACTATCTCTGATTACTCAGCAGGGTTTTTCCATCTTGCACTGTGTGCCACAGCAGCCCTTTCCATCTCGCCCCACAGGATGCCGCTCTGCACTCCTCTTTTTTCCTCTTACGCTCCTCTCTATGAGGTTACATTTCAACGTAGATTCCCCACCCTGGGGACTGGCAGACCGTCACACTCAACCATTTACTCTCACTCACCACGAAGGTCCAGTGTTTGTAACCATAACCTGTGGAGAAGCTTCTTCTTGGCATTTGGTTATGTCTGCCCATGGCCCTACGCAGCACTGGGCCTGCTGACAAAGGGAGCCCCCATGGTGTCGACAGGGCCCAGGGGAGGAGCTCCGCAAAGGGGCCCATCCAGCACAGACACAGCAAGCCTACGCTCCAGGACTGGCCTCAGTTGTCCATGCTGAGAGTGCAGAGGAAGGCAAGGAGGGCTATTGATAGGCTCAGTCAACTCACCTGCTTAATTAATTATATTTTACTCTAAATTGTATATCTCACTTGCTGTATGATCATATAACATTTAGCAGCTGAGGTGATTTTATGTTGTCAATCCAAAAGATGATTTAAACAATAGCCTTTCTGGCCTCCCAAGTGGCGCAGCGGTCTAAGGCACTGCATTGCAGTGCAGATCCGGGTGTCGCTACATATCCGGGTTTGATCCCAGGCTGTCACAACCAGCCGTGACCGGGAGTCCCATAGGGGGGTGTACAATTGGCCTGGGTTTGGCTGGGGTGGCTTTACATCACACAGTGACTCCTTGTGGCGGGCCAGGTGCCTGTAAGCTGACTACGGTCATCAGTTGAACGATGTTTCCTCCAACACATTGGTGTGGCTTAAGGAGAGTGGTTTGGTGGGTTATGTTTCAGAGGTTGTATCAATCAACCTTTGCCTCTCCCGAGCCCTTTGGGGAGTTGCAGCAATGAGACAAAATCGCAATTGGATATCACGAAATTGGGGAGAAAAAGGGGGGTAAAATACAACAACAAAAAATAAAAATAGCCTTTCCCTTTGGGCCCTGGCTATACTGGTATGATACACTGTTGGTATTTTCTCTAAAATGTTTGCGTAAGTGGGCTTCTGTACATGGCTCCAAATCCCTTGACCTAATCTCCAGGGGCTTCTCTCCTCCTCCACTCTTCCCTTCTGTCATCACTCCTTCCTCCCTCTTTTTCACTCTCCCCCTCTTCTCGGCTCTCTCCCCCATTGTTGGAGTTACTTGATAATTAATTTGAACAAAGTCCAGACATTCAATCCTAGATTAATCAGCCCTGTTTAACAATGGGCAAAGGGCGTGTGTTTGTTTGCAGGTTGTGTGTGGTCGGTAGTGTGAGTGCAGACATCAAAGGAGAAGTGTGCATATCCAATTAATGTTTCCACAAATAGTCAATATCCATTAAACATGTTTGTAGATTTCTATTTAGAGAAATGTGTAAGAGAGAGTGTCTTTTCACTTTTAATTGTTAGTACGTTATAGTGTGATAAAGACAGAGAGAGTGGTATAGTGTGATAAAGACAGAGAGAGTGGTATAGTGTGATAAAGACAGAGAGAGTGGTATAGTGTTATAAAGACAGAGAGAGAGTGGTATAGTGTGATAAAGACAGAGAGAGTGGTATAGGGTGATAGACAGAGAGAGTGGTATAGGGTGATAAAGACAGAGAGAGTGGTATAGGGTGGTATAGGGTAATAAAGATAAAGACAGAGAGTGGTATAGGGTAATAAAGACAGAGTGGTATAGGGTAGGGTAATAAAGACAGAGTGGTATAGGGTAATAAAGACAGAGAGAGTGGTATAGGGTGACAGAGTAAGACAGAGAGATAGTGGTAATAAAGACAGAGAGTGGTATAAAAAGACAGAGAGAGAGTGGTATAGGGTAATAAAGACAGAGAGAGTGGTATAGGGTAATAAAGACAGAGAGAGTGGTATAGGGTAATAAAGACAGAGAGAGTGGTATAGGGTAGGGTAATAAAGACAGAGTGGTATAGGGTAATAAAGACAGAGAGAGAGTGGTATAGTGTGATAAAGACAGAGAGAGTGGTATAGTGTGATAAAGACAGAGAGAGAGTGGTATATTGTGATAAAGACAGAGAGAGTGGTACAGGGTGATAAAGACAGAGAGAGTGGTACAGGGTGATAAAGACAGAGAGAGTGGTACAGGGTGATAAAGACAGAGAGAGTGGTACAGGGTGATAAAGACAGAGAGAGTGGTACAGGGTGATAAAGACAGAGAGAGTGGTACAGGGTGATAAAGACAGAGAGAGAGAGTGGTATAGTGTGATAAAGACAGAGAGAGTGGTATGTATAGGGTGATAAAGACAGAGAGAGAGTGGTATAGTGTGATAAAGACAGAGAGAGTGGTATAGGGTGATAAAGACAGAGAGAGAGTGGTATATTGTGATAAAGACAGAGAGAGTGGTACAGGGTGATAAAGACAGAGAGAGTGGTACAGGGTGATAAAGACAGAGAGAGAGAGTGGTATAGTGTGATAAAGACCGAGAGAGAGAGAGTGGTATAGTGTGATAAAGACAGAGAGAGTGGTATGTATAGGGTGATAAAGACAGAGAGAGAGAGAGTGGTATATGGTGATGAAGACAGAGAGAGTGTGATATAGGTGAGAATTGTCTGTTAATTGAATGATTAGAATATTCTGACCCCTGAAACATATAATTGTATGGAATTGATTGGAATGTATAAAATCATAATCAATAAATGTGTCTTCCTAGTCAGAATTAGGGTAAAGACAATATGTCTTTATGGTATTATAAACACAGACTGTCTGAGCTTGGTGCCGACCTGACTAGAGATTGGGAGAGAACAGGGAGTACGTGTCAAGAACAAGGTCACAAAGCTCTGGCGGCTGGGTAGCAGGACGTGTGTGCGTCTGTTTGTGTGCATGTGTATGTGCGTCTGTGTGTGTGCGTGTGAATGTGTGGGTGTGAGAAGTCAGTATAAAATGAATTGTTTTGTATTCTTGACTTTAGAACGTTCTCTGAATAAACTGTGCTAACCTTTTGTATAAGCTGAGTCTTTGACTAATTATTATTATACCCATGGTCTTACAAACCTCGGGGATTGGTCAGAGCTATTGATTGATTGTTATTATCATTGGGATTGGAAATTCTCTTATCAATTGGTCCTTCGAGACGGATTCTATCTCAATGTATTTTCCTGCCCTGTTTGCTTAAAATATGTCCTGTCCAAGCCTCAAAGGACCATGTCTTCCCCTATTTATTATCGATGATGAATAGGATTTCTGTTCCTGTTGTAATACCAAATCAATACGAGCCAATTCGAAACCTTCACAGACAGTGCTTACAGAATCCTGAACCTCTTCCTCACTAGAGTCTATTTCCCCGCTCCCCATAATTTGTCCTGTCTCATTTCCACTTTCTCCTGTGAGACTTGCCTAGTGAACTGCTTATCTCTCTACCTTTCCTAGCTCGGCTCGCCCCCACCCTACTAAGTTCTGTTTAATGGTACGGCTTGTCTCGGGACGCATTCCACTGAAGAAAGCAATTTTTAATAGTTGACTATACGGGGCCTTGAGTCCCTCCACTGACGGGGATTCTTTTAACCAAATATTCTCCCGTAGCGATATATATATATAATATACTACTACTGGTCAAAAGATAAAACTACATTTTCAAATAACATGACCAGATCACAGTTACTTCTCTGGAACCCTCCACCAAGAGAACTTATTGTACCCTTATGGCCATCGGAGGAGAGACACAAGAAAGTCTGCCCTTAGTCCAAGGCTATGCCATTTCTTTCTTCTCATTGGTTCAAATTACAACTATGTCAAGGAACTATAAACTCGTAAATAATTATCAGTTACTCAATTTACCTTAAAATCAGTATCACAAATTACCTTAAATCATTATCCAACTGGCCCTCCCCTGAGGCTGATCAGACCCCAAAGGAAAAAGCCATGATAGAGGTCAAGAGTCATACCACCCTTTTACGGTCGTGTTACTCAATTGATATCTTCCCAGAACATTCCCGTATCAAAATAATTCACGTGTTTCATTAAAACTCAGAAAATAAAACTTATCATACTCCACATGTGTGTACCCCTTTAAGATTTTGTGTCTATAGAAAAATGGAAATCTCCACAAACCCTGAAGCTAAAAACAAACACAACATATCCAGGACTTTTCAATTTTGGTAGAAACATGCCTCTATTTCACTCACTCGCTCCCTTCAAGATTACAACCACCGGAAAACATTTCCACAGAAAGACAATGAAGCATTACTTTTCCCCCCTAAAAACCTTTGTCAAACTACCCCGATGCAGTAACCCTAACGTTAACTACAACCAAAACCTAATGATCATTCCATTTTACTCCTTCCAATCATTAGTTTTAGATTTCCTCAATGGTGATATATGAAACCCATTCAGTCCGTCTGCAGACAGTCTCCCCAAATTCTTAATAGGAATATCCTGCCATTCGATACCCACAACTGTGATTAACGTGCACTGTCCCTTTAAAATAAAATTAACTAACCTGCAATCCCCTTTACCGACCGGACATGGTTCCACGTAATGGAAACACATTATAATGTTTAGAATACGTTAACATCCTGGGGCCTGTTGCACAAAACTAGGATAAGGGATTAAGCCAGGATATCTTGGTCTTGGTGATCCTGGCTCAATTGATCCGTAATCCGGTTGCACTAAAGATGGATAGGGGGCAGGAGGATATGTTATGGTATAAATTACCATGGAGATTTATTCTGTGGAGCTAGCCTGCTCCAGACCAGGCTAAATTCCAGGATCTATTTAATCTCATCCCTAATGTCAGTCAGCAGTCACCACAAATGGAAACCAATAGTTATTTCACTGCTCACTATACATTGTTATCACATATAACTAGACCCACTGTTATTATTTAAACGTTTGTGATCATTAATTTCAATGATTTTGGATAAAAAATGATTTTTAGATGTTGCTATCATTAGATAATTTACAGTTTCCCATAGACTATAAGGCTATATATAAAATTATAGAATATTAGGGCCACAGAGGGGAAAAAACAAGTCATAATATTGTAACCAGTTGTTTTAAAGGAGGACAGTTGTTAAAATGACAGATGTGGGGCATTTCGTGAAATTGTACTTCAGTATGGTTTCATAAACAAAGACATGCTGATGTGCCAGAATATTAAGTATCACATTGTCATAAGTATCAAAACAATATGTAGCTTTTCTGCAGAAAGAACCAGCCTCATAAATTTATGACTTTATCCTTTTTCTTCAGTGTGGCCCTAGTACTCTGTCATATAAACAAACACACATTCCATATGAATATAAAAACAATGTGTAACATTATGTTCCTTTATTGAATAAGGACAAAACAAAGCAGGTAAACCATCAGCTCCTTTCGAAACTGAAGTCACAGTGACTCTACAAGATGGAAAGCACAGAATCAAGCATATTATACAAAATGATACATTTCAAAGGTCTGTATATAACACACCCTGCATGTCTGCACACTAAAATAAATGCAGGACAAATCCATACACATCAACTGAACAGACAAATGAATGGATGCAGTAGCCTCCCTGCAGCCTTGTATTACACACAGTATACCGCACAAACATCAGAGGCCAAATTCGTCAAAAACGAACCCAAAAAACCCAAATTCCTCTGCCACCGCAGGACATATTTAACCAAAATTGAAAGCACACATACTAACTAAAATAATTCAACACATATTGTTCCCTCAGCAGCCGACCACTGTCGTCATCAGGGAAGATTGCCGGATTGTCCCAGTCCATGGCTGGTGGCACTCTGGGGGCCCTCTCCTTCCTCAGGCAGGCCACATTGTGGAGGACAGCACAAGCCACAGTAATATCACATGCCCTAACAGGGCTGACCCTTAATTTGTGAAGGCAGTGAAAGCGTGCCTTCAGGAGGCCAAAGGTAATTTCAACTCTGGCCCTGGTCCTGGCATGGGCATGGTTGTAGGCCTGCTGTGCTTCCTGGGGGTCTGTGAAAGGTGTCAGGAGAAAAGGCTGGCAGCCATACCCACTGTCTCCCAGCAACACACCAGAGAATTCACCTGTCAACACAAAATCTCATCATTACTACCTCATAAACACAGTGATATTCTTGACACAGCCATGATGGTTATAAATAGGGGTTGTGTGGCTTACCTTGTGATAGGCACTGATAGATTTCAGAGGCCCGAAAGATTCTGGAGTCATGGACTGAGCCAGGCCATTTTGCCACAACATTGCTGATCACACAGTCAGCATTGCAGACCATCTGAAATCATAAGATGAGGAATATTACACCAATCAATGCACATCACTGGCAATGCAGAGTGTTCATCAATGGACAATATCAAAAAGTTATGTTCACCTGAACATTAATGCTGTGAAAGAATTTCCTATTCACAAAATCGGCCTCATGGGCACCTGAGGGGGCTTTTATCCTTATGTGTGTGCAGTCCACTGCACCAGTGACATTGGGGAAATGGGGAAACCTGTCACACAAAGTAATGAGTATCCTACTATGTGTTAACAGTTGTCCTGTAATTTGTAGATCCTCTTACCTGCAATCCTATAGAACTCCTCTTTGATGTCACAGAGTCTTCTGTGGCCAGGGAAGGAGATGAAGACATCTGCTAATGCTTTGATAGCCAGACACACACTCCTTATTGTGCGGCAAATTGTGGCCTTGTTCAGCTGTTCTGCATCCCCCACTGAGTACAGGAAGGCTCCACTAGCAAAAAAGCGCAAGGCCACACAAACCATTTGCTCCACACTCAGTGCATGGCTCCGTGCAGTGCGGTGCTTAATCCTGGGACCCAGTAGTCTGCATAGATACCTGATGCCATCTGCAGAAAACCTGTATCTTTCATATAGATGGTCATCAGGGAAGGCCAGTGGGTCCAACCGGTCCCTGAAGACCCTTTCTCGCCTGAAGGCTCTCCTCAGCACAAGTGCTTCTTCATCCACCACATCTCGCACGAATGGGCATGCCATTGTCAGAGCAGAAAGGAACACACAATTTTGGGCCTTCATATAGGCTAGTGGCCACACCTGGTGCTGGGGGGTGGGCAAAAGAGGGCGATGCCTTATAACGATGACTTGGTTGTACTGATTGCTGGGAAAATAAAAAAACCTTAGAAAGATGCCACCGTCCTGTGTGCTCACAATAAGAGCTCATATGTCATGGCTCACTTGACTTTACGAGAATATACCTAATTTTTATTTTGAGCTGTGTCATCTTCTTGGAGCTGGGGGAGGAAAGAAAAATAATGATTAATACATTTGTGTTACAGTTAGCATACAGTGTACATTGAAGGCATATCTCACCTCCCTCTCAAGTTTTTTTATTTCAAGGTCCAGTTTCCTAATTGTCCTCTTTTTTATTTCGAACTCCAGTGCAAGATTTTCCATCTTTTTCTTCTTGTACTGAATGTCTGTCTGCCAGTTCTATTTGGCGCCGGAGGTGGTTGCCATACAACTTTCTGATAGCTTGTGAGCTCTGTGAACACAATACAATTAGCGCAGCTGGAATTTGGCAGGATGTGGTGTCCTTTTATTAATACGCACTATGTTGCCAGGCTGGTTTTCCCACTGTATAGCATCTGGGTCCTGTAAAAGAAATTAGATTTTTTGATTTTGATGAGGACTCCTCACCATTGTAGAGTAAATAGTACTTTCACAGTCTTAACATGATACCTCATGCCTTCTGGAATCCAGAGAGATGGTCTCCTCCTCATCATCGTCTCCATCATGTGCTGTTGCTGCTGCACTGGGGCCTTCACCCTATCACATTTAATCGGATTCATATTGAAGCTAGTAGACAAGACATGCCAGGCCTACAGTATGCCTTTGATGGAGTACTCACTGGATCAGCATCATCTGGTGCTTGTGCTGGTGGCTCTAACAGGAACACATTGCTGCCAGACACTGCAAGGCAATAGGTAAACCAAAGTCAGACAGTCCAAATTGATTCAATATGAATGTGGTTGTATCCCATGTAGAGATGGAAGGACATACCTTGAATGAAGCGGGTGGCATCTTGGGAGGAACCTATGCTCGTCTCTTTCCCCCAGGGATCCCCTCAAAGACGGGCCTGCCTTTATTTAGCTCCAAGGCCATGTCCTCTGCTGGGGTAAGGTCAGCCTTTGGTGACCCACCACCCGTGCCTTGTCTGTGGGTATTCTTTTTCACTGCTAAAACAGTACAGACAATGTGTGAGCAGGTACCTTCTGGGTACAATATATGCTTGTGCTTTGTTAAATATTAGTCAGGGACCATACCATTCTGCAGAATGTTCTTGTATTTGATTTTGACCTGCTGCCATGTCCGTTTTGGCCCGTTCATGTTTAATCTACACACACACACACACACACACACACACACACACACACATTTAATGGAGTCACACTGCAAAAATTACTTGGTATTTTTGTCTTGTTTTCAGTAAAAATATCAAAAAATTATCATAGCTTTATACAGTGTGATGGAGTTACTTTACACAATTTCACTCATATCTGCAGTGCATTTCAATAAAAAATGTAACCGTTTCATAATTACAGTACAACTGCATTTTTGGAGATGTGAATTAAATATTTGAATTGTAATTGTGATGTTACAGCGGAGCGGTGAGTGTGTAATTGTGCACTACTTACGCATTCAGGCGGTCTGCAATACTTTGCCACGCTTTTTCTCTTTGCTTTATCACTGTGGCGGTGTTGCCTTTCTTCTTAATTATATCTTTTACCTCCTCGTATGCCTCCATGAGGATTTGTGCTTCCGACGGGGAAAAGTACGCGGCTCTAGTTGCCATGGTAAATCAGTTAATCTGTGATCTGTGGCGGGGTCTATTTGAGTGAGCCGTGAGCGCGCACCTATCCAGGATTGGTTTCACCTGGCTTAATGAATCCGTGTCTGCTCATCCTGGCTTGGTCTTTGTGCAACCAATTAAGCCTGGACGCACATGTTTTGGCTTCATTGAGCTCAGCTGAGTCATTTATCCCGGATGTCTTAATTCTACTTTTGTGCAACAGGCCCCTGTTCAAATTCACTGGTGTTACCTAAACAATCAAACCAAAAATCAATAACCGGGAACTATCACAAAACTTTTACGATTCAACTATTCTGACCTCCCTCTCTTACAGCCAAATATAGCCCAGTGAGCCCCACCAACCAGTGATGCCCACCTAGCAATTTTGTTGCTAGATTTAGCATGTTTTCAGACTATCCTGACAAATTCAGCTACTTAAAAAAAAAATATTTGGCACTTTTAGCAACTTTTGAAAAGTGACTCAAAAGCTATAATGCACGCATTTCCCCTCTAAATGACACAAACAATTTTCTCTGTCACACCCTCAGTCACATCATTGCCTGGCTGCAAAAGTGCATTGTGAGTGACGTCAGCAGCAGGCGCTCAGCCCGTGCCCAGGCAGCAGCAACTTCAGCGAATTGCAAATCATTGTTGGCTGACTGCAGCAGTAGTAGTACGGGTTCGACAAGCCAAACCCACGTACTTCGCTAAATTTATAACGTATGTCAGTCAATCTATCGCAATTATCTCTCCGCTATTATGTAGAATTCATTAGACTTGGGTAACTGTCTCTTCTATGATTCAGTAATTTAAATACGACTCCATTCCCAATACGTTATTCCAGCGGTCCATTTAGGCAAGACAACGCATTCCATCGAAATCGCCCCTCTATTATTTTGAATGGATTAGTCTTTCAATTTAACCTAAACAAGCTATTAAAACGTTCAGTTTATATCCTAAACAAACACTACACTAACTAACAGTATCTCTCCCGGCAAAACATATCAGTATTTGGATTACAATCAGAATGAATTTTAGTCTATCGGTGCCAAGGCTGAGATACGAACCCGAGTCTCCCGCGTTGGGAGAAAATAGTCATAATTTAAAGGTCCAAGCGTTTCCCCAGCGAGGCTTCTCCTTACTCTCTCTCCCTTGGTTCTCTCCCTTGACCCTTGTCACTCTCTCCATCTCCTACTCATAATTTAGGAATAATTACTATTATGACTTTTGGTAAGTTATTAGGTCTCAAACACACATACTTTTCCCCCCTGCTGATATCCTTCTTGTAACTTTCTCAATAAGGTTGCCAAATCCTGTCCTGGGGTCCCGTCACCTTTTCTTTTTAAAATCTTACTTTACTTTATTTCGCCTTCTATATTACGTTTTCCGGCTACCTAATCTGTATAAATGAAAAATCTGGAATGGCCATATTCTGGAATGGCCCCAGTGTAAAGGTAATAGGGTGCCATTTTGGACATACACAACATTCAACGAAATATGGTTATCCTTTGAACTTGTGTGATATTAATACTGTGTCTGTGTGCTGGCTGTGTCTCCCTCCCAGGCCTCATCCTGCTCTTCTACCTAGTGTTCTACATCTTCCTAGCAGGCATGTTCTGCCTCACCATGTATGTCATGCTGCAGACCTTGGATGACCACAAACCCACCTGGCAAGACAGGCTTAGCACACCAGGTATTATACACTAATACACCAATACCACAATTTAAGAGGTTTTGATACACTTAAACCTCACATTACAAACCAACATTTTTACAATTCCTACTGTATAGTCGTGAACACCCCAGACAATCACACATTGTATTGTAAACATATGATGAAGGCTAAAATCCCTCCCGCTCCTCTTTCTCTCTTTTCACCAGGCATGATGATCAGACCCAGGGGAGACACCATGGAGATCAACACCCACAACACTGAGAGCTGGGACATGTATATCAAGACCCTGGACAACTTCCTCTCCTGTGAGTCTGCCTGCCTGTCTGCCTGCCTCTCTAATGTAATTTCCATTGGGGAAAACAACATGTTAAACTGTATTTCTCTCCCATCCAGCCTACAACAACTCTCTGCAGGCTGAAAAGAATGACAAGTGCCCACCGGACCAGTATTTTATTCAGGCAGACAGCGGTGATGTGAAGAACAACCCCAAGCGCTCCTGTCAGTTCAACCGATCCCTTCTACAAGAGTGCTCTGGCCTCGATGACCATACCTATGGATACCAGGCTGGCAAGCCATGCATCATCATCAAGCTGAACCGGGTATGGTAGAAGCAGGGGGGGGGGGCGTTGCTTGGCGACATAAGGGAGAGGGGAATGGAGCAGGAAATGGTTGGGAGCCTGGAAGAGATCATACCAATTAAATGCAAACAACTTTGGAAAAGTTTAGAATTGTTTGTTTTATTGTTTTCAGAATCACAACATTTCTCAGTTGAATGGATCTGCTTTAAGGAGGAATGAAGTGGGGATGATGGTGGAACTGCCAGGATAACACAGGTCTGTCTGTCCCTCTAGGTCATTGGGATGTTGCCAGGAAAGGATGGCAAGGCTCCATTTGTCACTTGTGGAGCGAAGGTGAGCCTCTCTCTCGCTCTTTCAGTCCCCCCCTCTCAGAATTAATCTATCCTGTATCTTTTAAAATATATATATATATTTTACATTTATTTAACCAAGTAGGCCAGTTGAGAGCAAGTTCTCATTTACAACTGTTACCTGGCCAAGAAAAAGCAAAGCAGTGCGACAAAAACAACAACATAGAGTTACACATAAACAATTGTACAGTCAATAACACAAAAGAAAATAAAGATTTTTCTATTCATGTACAGTGAGTGCAAATGTAGAATAGTAGGGAGGGAGGCAATAAATAGGCCCTAGAGGCAAAAATAATTACAATTTAGCATTTATACTGGAGTGATAGATGTGCAGATGAAGATGTGCAAGTAGAGATTCTGGAGTGCAAAAGAGCAAGAGGGTAAGCAATAATATAGGGATGAGGTAGTTGGGTGTGCTATTTACAGATTGGCTGTGTACAGGTACAGTGATCGGTAAGCTGCTCTGACAGCTGATGCTTAAAGTTAGAGAGGGAGATAGAAGACTCCAGCTTCAGAGATTTTTTCAATTTGTTCCAGTCATTGGCAGCAGAGAACTGGAAGGAAAGGCGGCCAAAGAAAGTGTTGGCTTTGGGGATGACCAGTGCAATATACCTGCTGGAGCGCATGCTACGGGTGGGTGTTGCTATGGTGACCAGTGAGCTGAGATAAGGCGGGGGGATTGGGCAAGTTGCTGCAGGGGGTGCTGAGATGTTGGCCAAGGTAGGGGTAGCCAGGTGAAAAACATGGACAGCCGTGGAAAAATGGTGATTGAAATGATCAATTATCATAGATTTATCGGTGGTGACAGTGTTTCCTAGCCTCAGTGCAGTGGGCAGCTGGGAGTAGGTGCTCTTATTCTCCATGGACTTTATTTAAGATGGAGAGGAAAGCACTTTTGAAGAGCAACCAGGCATCCTCTACTGATGGGATGAGGTCAATATCCTTCCAGGATACCCAGGCCAGGTCGATTAGAAAGGCCTGCTCGATTAAGTGTTTTAGGGAGTGTTTGACAGTGATGAGGGGTGGTCGTTTGACCGCGGACCCAGTACGCACGCAGGCAATGAGGCAGTGATTGCTGAAATCCTGGTTGAAGACAGCAGAGGTGTATTTAGAGGGCAGGTTGGTCAGGATGATATCTAAGAGGGTGCCCATGGTTACGGATTTAGGATTGTACCTGGTAGGTTCCTTGATGATTTGCGTGAGATTGAGGGCATCTAGCTTAGATTGTAGGACGGCCGAGGTGTTAAGCATGTCCCAGTTTTGGTCACCTAACAGTACGAACTCTGAAGATAGATGGGGGGCGATCAATTCACATATGGTGTCCAGGGCACAACTGGGGGCAGAGGGTGGTCTATAACAAGCGGCAACGGTGAGAGACTTGTTTCTGGAAAGGTGGATTTTTAAAAGTATAAGCTCGAATTGTTTGGGCACAGACCTGGATAGCATGACAGAACTCTGCAGCTATCTCTTCAGTAGATTGCAACTCCACACACTTTGGCAGTTCTATCTTTTCGGAAAGTGTAATAGTTAGCGATGGAAATTTCAGGATTTTTGGTGGCCTTCCTAAGCCAGGATTCAGACACGGCTAGGACATCAGGGTTGGCAGTGTGTGCTAAAGCAGTGAATAAAACAAACTTAGGGAGGAGGCTTCTAATGTTAACATGCATGAAACCAATGCTTTTACGGTTACAGAAGTCAACAAATGAGAGTGCCAGGGGAATGGGAGTGGAGCTAGGCACTGCAGGGCCTGGATTAATCTCTACATCACCAGAGGAACAGAGGAGGAGTAGGATAAGGGTACGGCTAAAGTCTATAAGAACTGGTCATCTAGTACGTTCGGAACAGAGAGTAAAAGGAGCAGGTTTCTGGGCGCGGAAGAATAGATTCAAGGCATAATGTACAGACAAGGGTATGGTAGGACGTGAGTACAGTGGAGGTAAGCCTAGGCATTGAGTGACGATGAGAGAGGTTTTGTCTCTAGAGGCACCATTTAAGCTAGGTGCGGTCACTGCATGTGTGGGGGGTGGAGTATAAGGGCTGGAGGAATATTGAGCAGGGCTGGAGGCTCTACAGTGAAATAAGACAAAAATCACTAACCAAAACAGCAATAGACAAGGCATATTGACATTAAGGAAAGGCATGTGTAGCCGAGTGATCATAGGGTCCAGTGAGTAGCTAGGTTAGCTGGAGACACGGCGATTCAGACAGCTAGCAGGCCGGGGCTAGCAGCAGGCTAGCAGATGGGCCTCAGGGGGACGTCACAACAGGAGAGTCTGAAACCCCCTCAGACGGTTACGTCGGCAGACCAGTCGTGATGGATCAAAGGGTCCAGGCCAATTGGCAAAAGAGGTAATTGAAGCCCAAGGATTGCTTTTGATGGAATCTCTTCAGCTAGCGCTTGCTTCGGGACAGAGACGTTAGACAAGAGTAGCCACTCGGATAGCAGCTGCGGTGATCTGGTGTAAAGTTTCAGAGCTTGCGGTGGGAATCCGGAGATGTGGTACAGAAATGCAGGCCGATATGCTCTGGGTAGATATCGCGCTGTGCAGGCTGGCAGGAGTTGCCCAGGCTGAGGCTGGCAATCCGAGTTAACGGTGATGACCGCTAGCAGTGGCTAACTGACTACTAGCTAGTAGCTAGTTAGCTGGCTAGCTTCAGAAGGTGGTTCCAGTTCGAAAGTGTAAAAATAACAGATCCTTACCACATTGGGTGAGGCGGGTTGCAGGAGAGTATGCTCAGTACGCAGATGGAAAAGGAGATGTAAAAAAAAAAAAAAAAAAGCAAATATACAGTGCCTTGCGAAAGTATTCGGCCCCCTTGAACTTTGCGACCTTTTGCCACATTTCAGGCTTCAAACAGAAAGATATAAAACTGTATTTTTTGTGAAGAATCAACAACAAGTGGGACACAATCATGAAGTGGAACGACATTTATTGGATATTTCAAACTTTTTAACAAATCAAAAACTGAAAAATTGGGCGTGCAAAATGATTCAGCCCCTTAAGTTAATACTTTGTAGCGCCACCTTTTGCTGCGATTACAGCTGTAAGTCGCTTGGGGTATGTCTATCAGTTTTGCACAACGAGAGACTGACATTTTTTCCCATTCCTCCTTGCAAAACAGCTCGAGCTCAGTGAGGTAGGATGGAGAGCATTTGTGAACAGCAGTTTTCAGTTCTTTCCACAGTTTCTCGATTGGATTCAGGTCTGGACTTTGACTTGGCCATTCTAACACCTGGATATGTTTATTTTTGAACCATTCCATTGTAGATTTTGCTTTATGTTTTGGATCATTGTCTTGTTGGAAGACAAATCTCCGTCCCAGTCTCAGGTCTTTTGCAGACTCCATCAGGTTTTCTTCCAGAATGGTCCTGTATTTGGCTCCATCCATCTTCCCATCAATTTTAACCATCTTCCCTGTCCCTGCTGAAGAAAAGCAGGCCCAAACCATGATGCTGCCACCACCATGTTTGACAGTGGGGATGGTGTATTCAGCGTGATGAGCTGTGTTGCTTTTACGCCAAACATAACGTTTTGCATTGTTGCCAAAAAGTTCAATTTTGGTTTCATCTGACCAGAGCACCTTCTTCCACATGTTTGGTGTGTCTCCCAAGTGGCTTGTGGCAAACTTTAAACGACACTTTTTATGGATATCTTTAAGAAATGGCTTTCTTCTTGCCACTCTTCCATAAAGGCCAGATTTGTGCAATATACGACTGATTGTTGTCCTATGGACAGAGTCTCCCACCTCAGCTGTAGATCTCTGCAGTTCATCCAGAGTGATCATGGGCCTCTCTGATTAGTCTTCTCCTTGTATGAGCTGAAAGTTTAGAGGGACGGCCAGGTCTTGGTAGATTTGCAGTGGTCTGATACTCCTTCCATTTCAATATTATCGCTTGCACAGTGCTCCTTGGGATGTTTAAAGCTTGGGAAATCTTTTTGTATTCAAATCCGGCTTTAAACTTCTTCACAACAGTATCTCGGACCTGCCTTGTTCTTCATGATGCTCTCTGCGCTTTTAACGGACCTCTGAGACTATCACAGTGCAGGTGCATTTATACGGAGACTTGATTACACACAGGTGGATTGTATTTATCATCATTAGTCATTTAGGTCAACATTGGATCATTCAGAGATCCTCACTGAACTTCTGGAGAGAGTTTGCTGCACTGAAAGTAAAGGGGCTGAATAATTCTGCACGCCCAATTTTTCAGTTTTTGATTTGTTAAAAAAGTTTGAAATATCCAATAAATGTCGTTCCACTTCATGATTGTGTCCCACTTGTTGTTGATTCTTCACAAAAAAATAGTTTTATATCTTTATGTTTGAAGCCTGAAATGTGGCAAAAGGTCGCAAAGTTCAAGGGGGCCGAATACTTTCGCAAGGCACTGTATATGATGAAAAACGATATATACAAAAGGGACGGGACAAGACAATCAAAACAGACATTCCCACTGCTACGCCATCTTGAAATCTTGTTCTCATCTATGTCATCCATTAGCTTCCTTTATGTCTGTGTCTTTCTTTGCTCGTCTGTGTTGCGTGATACAATGTCATTTCATCCTTTCATACCTTATGTGAATGTTGTTCTCTTCTTTTCTGTTACCATCCATTTTGTCCTTCCACTCTCAGAGGTACAAAGTTGGCAAAGATGAGTGGGTAAGGGTGCCACTGTAGTGATCTTAGTGACAGATAGAAATGTATTGTAGTAGATATGTATTGTATAGTTACTAGTGATACACTGGTACCCTCAACTTTTTATATTCCAAGCTAGAGAGATACAATAACGTTCTAGCATAGCATGTACAGGTAGACTCTGTCTAAAATAAATGTCAATAAATAGTAGTTTACTATAGCAAGTCCACAAGGACAGTATAGAGATAGACATGCAGTAAATGCCAAAGATACATTTCCATCAAGTCTACTCTAATTGTCATGGTGTCCTTTCAAAGCTCGTCCACTCCTTCAGATTGGGCAGTCCTTCCCTGCTCGCCCACACACTTTTGACCCAACATTCCCTAACTAATGGCCTTGATCCTCTGCCCCTGCAGAAAGAAGACTCTGATAAGATTGGAGAGGTGGCGTACTACCCTGAAAATGGCGCCTTCAACCTCATGTACTACCCTTACTATGGCAAGAAAGCTCAGGTGAGAATCCCGCGACACCAACCAGGCAACACTCACAAAGCATCCCTTATAATCCTATTTTTATGGTTAGAATAACTAATATTAGTGATCCAATGTCATTACATTGTTATTACGCATTCATCTGCATGTGCTTTCAATACATTATAGATCAAATGTTTCTGGAAAACAGTGCTGAAAGCTTATGTAACAATAACTTACAGATCTATTATCTTGTTTCAGGTGAACTACTCCCAGCCTCTGGTTGCCATTAAGTTCCTCAACATCACCCTCAACGAAGACATCAACATCGAGTGCAGGATCATCTCCAACAACATTCCTCCTGGGAGTGAAAGAGACAAGTTTGCTGGAAAAGTTTCTTTCAAACTGAGGATCAACACTAAACAATAGATGTACATTCTCTTTCTCTCACAAATATTCACACTGACATGCTGTGCACAGGTACACACACACATACAGAAACAGATAACAGAATTAACACCCTCAGTTTGACGAATAGAATATGTTTACAACTTTCATTTACCCTTGATGTCGGGCATTTGTATGCCCAGTTTAGTGATGTCAGATTGGTGCAGTAAAAAGGGGGGTAATTCTGTCTCTGTTTTTGTGTGTGAGATTTGGAACTGATTCTGTTCTGTAAGTTAGTTTGACTTGAAGTCTATTTATCAACACGTCTTACCAGTTTACTGTGGGTCCTTCCTTGCTGCCTCCCTCTAGAGTGCCCCTTTATATACGAATATACACTAAATCCAATACAAAACGTGTATATCTATTTATATATAATATCCTTATATCAGTATGTCTATTTTGTTGCACTTGAATAGTTCAACAGCTAAACATATGATGTAAAAAACATTTTGGTGGATGAATGCAGAGACAGAGTCATTTTTCATGTGTGTATTGTCTTTCGTGTCCTAAGAAAGAGGGAGGCCTCATGTCCCAGCTCTCTGCTCTGCTATGTGGGAATTATTCATTAGGTTATGTTAAACCACTGGCCACCAGCACTCTGCAGTGATCATCCAGTTTAGCCCCCCCCACACAGCCATTGTGTGAATGAAATGTGAGCTATAAGAAGATAGCATCTCCAACATGGGGAGTTATAGAGGTCAACACCTTTGAGTATGTGTATGTGTGCGTGCGTGTATGTTTATGTGTGTGTGTACTGTATGTGTGTGTGTACTGTGTACGTTTGTATGTGTGTGTGTGTGTGTGTGTGTGTACTGTATGTGTATGTTTGTATGTGTGTGTGTGTACTGTATGTGCATGTTTGTATGTGTGTGTGTGTGTACGGTATGTGTGTGTACTGTATGTGTATGTTTGTGTGTGTATGTTTTTATGTGTGTGTGTGTACTGTGTTTGTATGTATGTTTGTGTACTGTATGTATGTTTGCATGTGTGTGTGTGTGTGTGTGTGTACTGTATGTGTATGTTTGTATATATGTTTGTGTGTGTGTACTGTGTTTGTATGTGTACTGTATGTGTATGTTTGTATGTGTGTGTGTACTGTATGTGTATGTTTGTATGTGTGTGTGTACTGTATGTGTATGTTTGTATGTGTGTGTGTACTGTGTTTGTATGTGTGTGTGTACTGTATGTGTATGTGTGTGTGTGTACTGTATGTGAATGTTTGTATGTATGTGTGTGTGTGTGTGAACTGTGTTTGTATGTGTACTGTGTGTGTGTGTACTGTATGTGTATGTTTGTGTGTGTATGTTTTTATGTGTGTGTGTACTGTGTTTGTATGCATGTTTGCATGTGTGTGTGTGTGTATGTTTGTATATATGTTTGTGTGTGTGTACTGTGTTTGTATGTGTACTGTATGTGTATGTTTGTATGTACTGTATGTGTATGTTTGTATGTACTGTATGTGTACTGTGTTTGTATGTGTGTGTGTGTGTACTGTATGTGTATGTTTGTATGTGTGTGTGTGTGTGTACTGTATGTGAATGTTTGTGTGAACTGTGTGTATGTGTGTTTGTATGTGTGTATGTGTGTTTGTATGTGTGTTTGCGTGTGTGTGTACTGTGTTTGTATGTGTATGTGTACTGTATGTGTGTGTGTGTTGTGGTAAACCGTTGGGTGGAGTGTGCAGAGATTGACACAGAGATAGGGAGGCTTTAGTCCGCAAAAACAACTTTACTAAGACATCAAATAAATACATCAAAGAAATAACTTAGGTTTTGCTCGGTCTTCCTTCTCTTTATTAACGAGTGTCCGTCTCTCTCCCTTCTCTACTGTGGCTTGGTGTCGGTCTCTCCCAGTTCTCTCCCGCGGTGTGCCACCGTGCTCCTTTTATTTAGCCTCCACGGCTGGTTGGCACTTTCCCCTAATTACCTCCACTTAGAGCTGTCCATGTCGGGGTGCCCAGCTATTCCCAGCAGAGGGAGCCAACATCGCCTCACGTACCTCCCCTCTATTACCATCCCCGGGGTAGACCTGGGATACCACAGTGTGTACTGTATGTGTATGTGTGTGTGTACTGTGTTTGTATGTGTGTGTGTACAGTATGTGTTTGTATAACAAAATTCAGTTTGCAAGAAAAATGTTATACTGTAGGTTGGGAAGTTGCATATGCAATGTGCAATATTCATTAGAGTGACAAATCATATTCATTCTTCACATTAAACAGGACTCTTTTGTTATAAACACTTGAATTGCACATCAGTCATGAATTGGATCAGTCTTCCATAACATGGATATACATTGTTCTTACAGTGCACACACATGGTTTGTGTTCACAGCTGTGTCCCTCCAGCTCAAGGGTTAGGTCTTTTTGCATGCACATCACATATATATTTGATTTTGTATTGATTTGCGCTGGTTTGTGTTTTTCTTGTGAAGACGAGATGCTTATGGTTCTGTGGAGAAGGACAAATAGAGAGTTTGTTTTTGTTTCTATGTTTGTTTAAACATTTGTACCTGGCTTGTTACTGCTGTGATAGCCTTCAAACTGAGATGTACTGACTCCAACGTTTCTGATTACATTGACCAGAATGTCTATAGGGCTGTTTTGGTAATACCGGTCATTTGTTTGATTTTTGACGGATTCTCTGCCATTCCATTGCTTTAAACAGGGGAGTACAACAGACCAACCAACCTTGGAGTTGGAGGCTGTACTCTAACTATAGACATCTACAATTGAGCGTTTAGGAATTTGCTGTAGCATGGTGGTCAATGTGCTGTTGCACAGATACCCTGGATGTGCTGCTGACTTGATTAGGTACACATAATAAGAAAAGCCCATCCATCAGTTGAGGAATCTGTGGATCTGAGCGAGCGCTGCTGAACCCAGGCACCTCGCCTTGGCTGTGACATTGTGCCAATGTGACTGATCCTGCTACGACATCATAGCAACACTTTCAGAACACTAGCATCTGTTCACTCAAATGAAGGATTGGGTTGACTTTTAGGGCCTATTCTTTTCTGTCAGTATTGTATATCAATACATTCGCCTTCATTTGGATTGAAGTGGTGCCTCGGTAATGTCATCATCAAGACTGACAGTAATACTATGTTTTGTTTGATAGATGTGCTGTATAATACATGTTGAGGTATATAGGAGTGATTGAACAAAGTACATTGACTCCATGCTAAACATGCATGCTGCATGTAGCCTACCAATAGTCCTTGTTTTTGAGCAGTGCTAGTGCTACGTATTCCTTATCATTCCTGCTCCACTCAGTCTGTCACGCTTCATTTCACTGTAATCTCTTAATCTGGTCAAATAATCCAAAACAGGTCCCCTTCTTTATCCTCTCTTTGTAGTTCCACCTTGTGTCAACCCTCTGTCTTTTGCTCTCTCTTTCTCTCTCACTCACTCTCTCACTAACACACACACACACACGAATCATCCATGCTTTCTGTTAAGATATGTAAGGTTAGGAAAGACTATGGTATGTGTTTAGTTCCACAGTTACTTTACACTACAATATTATCAGGGTTTTATCCATGTGACCCACATATTGCCATGTTGTACCACAAGCCATTTTTCCTCATGAGCCCATTCCATTCACAATTCAATCTACAAGTAAATGTGTATACTATCCATGGTGTGTGTAGCCACGGACTTACAGATATGTATATATATATATTCCTGATGGCAAAAGTAATGCTTTTCTTTGCTACATACAAGATTAGTCCTGCCACATTTCCTCCAACCAAAGATATTCATGAGAATTGTATTAGTATGAAAAAAATGTGCTGCAACTGCCAGACCACAGATCTTTCTGAGAGAAAGGATTTTATTTAAACCATGTTTCAGAATGATGTGTGAATGGCATTTCATGAGCAGTCCTATTCTTACATAATGATACAAATAGAAGGAGCATGTTTCACTAAATGACAACAGTGCCTCTTGGTGGACAGATCGTGTTGTTCCCCAGTGTCGCCTGTTATGTAATAATATCTCCATATATCCGTTTTTAAGTGATAATTTGGAAATTTCTTCAAAAAGCAACATATGTATTTGCCTGTGTGGCTGTATGTTTTTATTCTTGGAAAGACTGCAACAAATGTATAGTAACAAAACTAATAAAGAGCTTGATGAAGAAGACAGAAAGAACATGGAAATATTACGTTCACACATAGATATACTTATGTTTGCTAATGCGCGTCTTCAAGATTGAACAATAGAAACATAAATGTTTTGTTTTCAAAAAGGGATAAAGTATTTGTATTGTTATTTTGTTGAAAAGAGGAAATAATGTATTAGCATTGTATTAAGACAGGGGTGCTACATGGTAGGTTTTCGACCTGTAATCTCAGAATTCTGAGTGAGACTGAAGAAAACTTGACAATTAAACACATACCAAGTAGCATTTTTTTTTTCTAAGTCTGACCCCTATTTTCTCTGTCTTGTTTTCAACCTTGCAGTATTGAATGGTTGCCGTGTTGAAACACTTTCTCAGTCATTGTCTACTGGCTCCTCTTTTAGGTGAACAGTGCATGTCTTTATATGGGCACCAAGATGATGAGATGAAGAAGGGCATCCTCTTCTGGTATTGGTTTGATCAGTTACACTGATTCAATAGAAAGCTGCATATTTACAGTAACTGCAAAGGATTTATCCCCAAACAGCACAATACTTGCCTGTGACCACTGCATGTGGAAACTAATGTGAACTAGCAAGACAGCTTTTCACTAAAGGTCCTCCTGGAAAATAATATAAAAACGTTATGTCCCTGAAAATCTTGAATCAGACAGTTTATTAAAAACTTATCTAAGGCAGAACTCCTTTGAAACACTTTGGGATAGTCTCTGACCCAAAATGAATTGGCTGATAATTCTATTCTTCTTTTGCTGGATGTATATTATTGTATGTATGTATATCATTTTTTTGCTTATGTTCATTGTAAAAAAAAAAATAGAGAAATCAATAAATGTGATTGACAGAAACAACCAGACAGGTCTGTTTTTGTTCCCTGGTTTCCGATCATTTCACCTCAGATTATGTTTCACATTTCAGTGTGCCTGTATACGCTCATCCATCCTTTAGTCAGTCAATCAGTCATTCAGACAGACAGACTGAGTCTGAGACCGTCTGAAATAATACCCTCTAGTCTACAGGATGACAACACTGACATAAGAGGAAGTTTATGTATTCTAATTTTTTGACAGTTTGAGTAAAAGGAGACACCTGTAACAGAATCATTCACAAGTCAAATGGACAAATACTTTCACAGTTAGTTTTGTAAACATAAACAGTAATCAAACGAAATGATTGGCTGATACTAACTGGTTTTGTATAAAGTTGAATCTGCCCAATAGAGTGAGGCTCTGGGGAAAGAGGAAGTAAGGGAGTGGTGGAGTCAAGCGGTGCCATCGGGCAGATGGATGTAATCTAATGTAATTTTATTCACCATGACAATCCCTAGGCAGCTACTTCAACACTCATGTATCTTGCTTTCTGCTCTCCTCTGGCAGACTGTGGCCACCTACCAAGCCTGATCTCTGGACTTGACATCTAGCCAAGTACCCCGAGCATAAATACCTTTCATGGAAGACTTTGGCCTGTACTGTAGATCACCTGCGTTACAATGTATAATATTAACCTCGAGACAAATCAACCAAAACCACTACATTTTTGCACTTTCTTCATAAGAACAAGTACAAGATACGTAAATGTGCTAGAGTCCGACTATCTGTTCTATGATTGGACAGCGCTTCATGTTGTTAACATGGCATAGTGGTTCTGACGCATTCACTCTGCTCTGACCACTTTACAAGATTACTACAGAATTTGACTCTCTCTCCCTCCTCCAATCTTTTTGCGATTGGGATCCAGTGGAGGACAATAGGAAGAGAGAGGAATGATTACATAGCATTAGAGGCATTTGTGGGTTTAAACAGTGTGATCAAGTGTAACGCAAGCGACTGATATACCAGGCACGCACCAGCTTTCTCGCTCTCTCACACATTAGGCTTGCATCCACCTGTGCTCATTAACCCCCAGTTAATTTCCTCATAATACTTGCTCTTTCCATTAAAATGTTTATGGAACTCCATACTCAATCTCATGAATAATATATAAATATTGTATCTAACCATAACATTACTGTACGACAGAGGTTCATCTAACTCGTTTTTTAAATTACAGTTTATTAAAAATATATATTTGTAGGTAAAAAAGTCATTGTAGTTTACATTGAAACATCTCTTAAAATGGGGGCATTATGCCATTCGCAGCATGTATGTCCAAGCGAAGGGAGGGTCAATTATTGTGGTGTAGAAGTGATTACGTCACAAATGTTCATATAAATGGCTTTGCCACGAACTGTTATTAGCATTCAGGGTTCAGTGAAACTGATGTGCATGTGTAGTACACTATGTCCTCTGGTGGATATACTGTAGTACTGCAACATAAGATCAAAAGCCCCGGATATAACACGTTTGCCTGATGAATCTTAACAGGATTCTTCCGCTGCACTTGTTCGCTACATAGTTCAGTCAGGCTGCAAACACAGAGTTTCTAAAACCTAGAGGTGCAACATTGCGAGACTTCCGGGAACGCTTGTGAAACAGACCATGTCCGGGGTTTGAGAAGTAAAAAATGATTCCTTAGTTGTTAATTTTCTTGAAATCTGAAGGCACAACCTAGATTTGAGCCAATGTCTTAAGCAGTTGAACACGTGTTTACTCCAACCTCGTGTTAGTGTCAAACTGACATTTAAATTTCTGTAAAAAACAACTGTATCTCGAAGGAGTGCCTTTGATTAGTCGGCCTGAACTTGCGCAGTTCGGCGTGAGACGACCGTTAGGCCCGATGACATTGTCGCCATGACATCTTTGCTGCAATCATTGAAGTCATTTGTGTTGATGTCAAAATGGAGGCTGTTATAAAAAAAACAAAGTCACCAACTAATGGATAATCTCTAAACAATCAGAGTATCAAAGCCAGACAAATTTTCAAAACGTTGCACATGTGTTCCGGCTCTGGCCCAAACCATTGGTTTCTGGGACCAATCACATGGTCTAGAACGGGCCCACAGATCAATTTCCAACCAAATACAATCATCAGTTTCTCTCAATGCACTCAATTAGCCCATGTAAGCTAACATATTTTAGGTTGGTAAATTAATCTAGCCAGCTATCTAAACTTGTAGTAATCATGGTCGAATTACCAACTGGGGGGCCCCACTGGATTTTGTTAGTCACTAAGTCAGCTATCATATATAAAATAAAAAACACTATGACAAAATGTGTAGAATTGCAGGGAATTTGCTTTAAAACAGAATTGTATCTCTGCCCCATGCCAAAATGTGTAGAATTGCAGGGAATTTGCTTCAAAACAGAATTTTATCTCTGCCCCATGGCAAAATGTGTAGAATTGCAGGAAATTAACTCTAAAACAAACTTTCTCTCCTCTAGCTGTTTTGCTCACACACCCTAAGAAGATTTGACCTAGGATCCCCCAAAAGGTTAGGGCTGTTTCTGACTGCATGTTTGGGAATGGATGTCGACACGCACCCCATGTGGCACCCCATGATGAGTTCAGATGTTTTGTTGCCCCCACCCCCATCAAAGTCACCCATCCCTGGTCTAGAACGTATTTCCATTCTCAAAATTGTACGGGAGGTACTCAGATCCAGACTCAAAAATATTACTTCTTGCAGTGTCAATTTTGTAGTAATGCATACGTACTTAAACCATAACTACAACAGTAGCTAAGATCAGTGAATCACTGCATTGTAAATGTGGTTTTGAGAACCCTGAATAAAGTCCATCTGATGTGTCCAGCAGCCCTAGAAGATCTTCACAAATGATCCCATATAAAATTATTACATAATCACGATGTGGGGCATGGACAAAGTCCTTTGCCTTGTGATTGGCTTTTGATTCAATGATGGCAATGCTGAATTACACATCAACATACAACAACACAACAATCACTGACTTATGGAATTACATTGGCAACATCTTCAGAATTTACAACAACACATGATACGTTACTTGTTTTTCAACCAGTCTATGGTCTTCCATCACCATAACAAGTCCAGTGCGTGATCTCACACAGACAAACAGTGACATAACAATGACTTATCAATTGTACAATGAAGACATTTAGCTTCAGTTGATTGTTTTCACCAGCACTTTGGTCATATGGCCTCTAATACAAATTGGCCCTTTTGGTAAACTCTGTTGAGAGCACTCACTCATGATTACTTGAGCAGCTCATTGGTCTTGCACACATGTGAACTTTAGCCTGATAAAAGATAGTACAGCATATGGAACAAGGCACCAGGGGATAGACTGTAAGACCTAATTCATGCTATTATGCAAACCCGAACAGTAATGTGCTGGTTTTGCTATTCTATTTTCACATTGTCCTTACCAGTATAATTCCAACCATGATGGATGCGTAACCTGGCCAGCGCAGTACAGCTCAGCTCAGCCTGGTTCGGCTCAGTAGTGTGAAAAGAGTGTTACTGTAATGTCCAGATGTGGCTGGTCCCTCAGAAACAGAACCCCCCCCCCGCTCTTCTCCTACGGCAGGTCCAGCATGCCATGCTCCTCCAGGACCCCCTGACATCTGTCATACACCTCTTCGATGGCCCGGACCACCCTGTTCAGCACCACGCTGGCCTCTTCCTGGTTCGTCACACACACCAGCCTGTAGAAGAAGCTCCGCTCAGGCATGGCGATGAAGGCTATCTCCGCTGCCCTGCGTACAAACCAGGAGTGGTGGTGGGCCAGGGTGTGCTGATAGGCCTCACGGCAGAGCTCCGAGGGGCTCCGCAGCCGGCCGCCCACAGGCCCCTCCCCCAGCTTTTCCAGGAAGACCTGCAGCCACAACAGGGCCCGGTGCAGCCGGAGCAGAGTACGACACCCAGATTCTGTCATCTGCTGGAAATCTACCAGGCCCCGGCTCAACTCAGTGTGGATCATAGAGCGCAAAGACAGGTAGGTACTGCTGGGTGCTGCCACTGAGGCCTCTGTCTCCTCCTGTCCACCACCATGCACTCTGGTACCAGACACCAACCCCAAGGCTAGGCCCACTTCTCCCTCATCACTGCTACCTGCCTCCCGCAGGGTCAGGTCACGGATTATGGAAGTTTTGGCTTCAATCTCCTGAGATATGAGTCCAACCATCGGTCCAAGAGCCTCCATGAACCTGTCACAGAGGATGGAGCAGGAGGAGGAGAGAAGCAATCAACAACCACACAGAGCCCAAATAATCCACATCTCTGTTTAGAGTTCATTCAGCCTGGTTCATTCAAGCGGATGTGAATGTCCCTTCTATTCAGCCAGTGAGTGTATTGACTGGCTGGAGTCTGGTCTCTGTGTCTGCATGTCCTGTCTGATGGGCTTACTTGATAAGCTCGTCCCAACTAGCCAGATAAGGCTGCAGCAGCACGTCGTTGGTGGGTGCTGGCGCAGCCAGCAGGTGAGACAACAGCTCCGACACCTGGAACTTCTGACCGGGACACACCTCCAGTATGGCCCCGTCCTCATCACTATCAGCCTCACTGCCATTGGACAGATGGTGAGGCTGGGCACGGGGGAAGAGGAGTGGGAAAGGGAGAGGAGAGGTTCATGTGAGTAAATTTGGTGGTCTCTATTAAGTTCATTCCAATAAAATCCAGCTGTGAAAATAGGTTTAGAATAAGGTTGTAGTTGCATTTTACCATAGTTCTATCTCTTGTTGACTTACACTGTTTATCTGAATGTAACCTTTAAGACAAGAGTCCCACTGGTAATCCAAACTTCCTTCTGTAAAGAGAAAGAAAACTGCTAAGATTAAGATACAATGTTTTCAAAGATCAGGGGAAAATGTGTTAACTCATCTCTATGTCAATAAAGTGGGAGGAGAGGTAGCTATGGTCTGCTAAAGAACGCACTCAGAAACATTACCAGCACTTTATTCTACTGCACTGTATCCACTGGCATGTACTTGGTATTTGTAACCAACTAGTACAAAATTGTGCCAATTTGTACATGTTTTGAATCCCAAAGAATCAAACATTTAATGTACATGTGTAGGTTATTACACGATAATGATCATTAATCATGTCATTTCTAAGTTAATACCTGGTCATTTTTTTACTGTAAAATAAAGTGCAACCAAAACATGTAATCCTTCAGAATAGTGACAAAACCTCACTCGGCTCTGTTAGACAGACATCATTTATAATCATTAAGTTATATGACGGGTCCTTCTTTTAGAACATTCTACCAAGCTGTCACACACGGTCATGACCTCAGGGGCAAGGTGCGCCCAATGGGAGTAATAAAGGCTAATTAGATCACTCATGCATTCCATCTCATATCATGAGACTGACATCTATGATAATGGGAGATGCATGACAATAGGCTACCCTGTTGATCTAAATAACATACATCATACAATTGATTATTGCAAACTTGTGAATAACAAATGTTGAATTCACATACATCCTTGCAGCATAAACAGCAGTCAACTTCTTGTAAACGGAATGTTTCTTTGTGGTTCCCTCCTCTCTTTCTCTATTTCAATACCTTTGTTGAGTGCATGTTTTCCTCACTGCAACTAAAGGTATGGTTCTTTATGAAGTTAGAAGAGAAGACAATCTTGCCCTGATTATGGTGTAGAGTAGCAAGATGTGTTGGTATGTGGTATAGAGAGCAGCAGGGCCGGCTCCAGGCATAAGCAACATAAGCGGCCGCTTAGGGACCTGGCCACTAGGGGGCCCCCGCCCCAAAAACGTATAATATAGTGCCTTCAGAAACTAGTCACACCCACTTTTCATTTTACACATTTTGTTGCCTTACAGCCTGAATTTCAAATGGATTACATTTAGATTGTGTCACTGATCTACACACAATAACCCATAATGTCTAAGTGGAATTGTTTTTAGAAATGTTTACAAATTAATAAAAAATGAAAAGCTGAAATTTCTTGTGTCAATAAGTATTCAACCCCTTTGTTATGGCAAGCCTAAATAAGTTCAGGAGTAAGAATGTGCTTAACACGTCACATTGCATGGACTCACTCTGTGTGCAAAAATAGTGTCTGTACCACACACAAACAATTATCTGTACCTCAGTCAAGCAGTGAATTTCAAACACAGATTCAACCACAAAGACCAGGGAGGTTTTCCAATGGAAGGGCTATTGGTAGATGGGTAAAAAAAAGCTGATATTGAATATCCCTTTAAGCATGGTGAAGTTATTTTATTTATAAATTTTTAATTTTACCCCCTTTTTCGTGGTATCCAATTGTTAGTAGCTACTGTCTTGTCTCATTGCTACAACTCCCGTACGGGATCGGGAGAGATGACAGTTGAAAGTCCTCCGATACACAACCCAACCAAGCCGCACTGTTTCTTAACACAGCACGCAACCAACCCGGAAGCCAGCCGCACCAATGTGTCGGAGGAAACACCGTGCACCTGGCGACCTTGGCTAGCGTGCACTGCGCCCGGCCTGCCACAGGAGTCGCTGGTGCACAATGAGACAAGGATATCCCTACCCTCCCTAACGACACTATGCCAATTGTGCGTCGCCCCACGGACCTCCCGGTCGCGGCCGGTTACGACAGAGCCTGGGCGCGAACCCAGGGTCTCTGGTGGCACAGCCCTTAACCACTGCGCCACCCGGGAGGCCTCATGGTGAAGTTATTAATTACACTTTGAATGGTGTAGCAATACCCAGTCACTACAAAGATGCAGGAGCCCTTCCCAATTCAGTTGCCAGAGAGGAAGGAAACCACTCAGGGATTTTACCATGAGGCCAATGGTGATTTTAAAACGGTTACAGAGTTTAATGGCTGTGATGGAAGAGAACGGAGGATGGATCAACAACATTGTAGTTACTCCACAATACTAACATAAATTATTTCAAACCTGCATCCTGTTTGCAATAAGGCACCAAAGTAATACTGCAAAGAATTGTCCTGCCATCAAAGCGTTATGTTTGGTGCAAATCCAAAACTACGTCACTGAGTACCACTTAATATTTTCACGGATGGTGGTGGCTGCATCATGTTATGGGTATGCTCGTGATTGTTTGGATATAAATAAACAGAATAGAGTTAAGCACAGGCAAAATCATTGAGGAAAACTTGGTTCAGGCTGCTTTCCAGACACAGGGAGACAAATTCACCTTTCATCAGGACAATAACCTCATACACAAGGCATAATAGACACTGGAGTTGCTTACCAAGACGAAATTTAATGTTCCTGAGTGGCTTACAGTTTTGACTTAAATCTGTTTGAAAATCTATGGTAATGATCAACAACCAACTTAACAGAGCTTGAATCATTTTTTATAAAAATGGGCAAATATTGTACAATTCAAGTGTGCAAAGCTCTTAGAGACCAAGAAAGACTCACAGCTGTGATCACTGCCAAAGGTGATTGTAACATTTATTGACTCGAGGGGTTGAATACTTACCTAATCAAGATACATTCGTTTTTTTTCCATTAATAAAAAAAATATACATTCTTCCACTTCGGCATTAGAGTATTTTATGTAGATCGTTGTCAAAAATGACAATTCAAATCAATTTTCATCTCACTTTGTAACACAACAAAATGTGGAAAAAGTCAAGGGGTGTGAATACTTTCTGAAGTTAGGAACTTGGTCGGGGTCTCAAACTTACTTTTGAGAGAATAATAGTTTTTATCTGGTTTTGTCAGTCGCTGACAGTCACTCAATCAGCTTACAATTTTTAGATTGGGAAATTAATCTAACCAGCTATTATGGTCATAAACCGAATGGGCACGCAGGGCATGAGCCCAGGGGCCCTGACCTCCATTGATTTTGTTAGTTGCTCATCATTAACATGGTATACTTCTTGGCAAAATGTGTAGAATTGCAGACAATTTGCTGTAGAACTGGACATTCTCTCTGTCCCATGGCAAAATGAGTAGAATTGCAAGAAAGTTTTTATAAAATTGTTAAACGTCTCTCACCCCATGACAAAATGTGCAGAATTGCTGCAAACTTGATTTTAAACTGCAACAACATGTCTACTCCCCATGGCAAAATGTGTAAAATTGAAGGAAATGTACTTTAAAACAAAACAAATCTATCTCCGCAGTCAAGAGGGGGACCACTCAAATGTTAGGAGGGCCACTCAAATGTTTTTCCCGTGAGGTGGGGGGCCCCCAACCAAATCACACTTAGGGCTAGGGCCGGCCCTGGACCCGTAGCCTAACCACCACAAGAGGAAAATAAACTTCTATATATTCCCAGGTCAGCAGACACCGTGTGATATTATTCTATATATTCAAATAAATGAGGCACGTGTAAATCAACAAAGCTACACTATATGGCTAACACATGGAATGTTTACTGTACAGGCCACATGCTCAGCCACTTAAAGACAGTCATATGCTGCTAGCTCGAGTCAGAGTAACACACATTCTCTAAAACACACACACAGCCTCCCCTCAGTGTTAGCTTGAGACAAATATGTTACTCACGGAGCCACATGGAGCCGAGGAAGAACAGTAGAACCACGATGGCCAAAGCCGCCTTGCCCTTTATCCCCATGCCGACTGCCTGTATGTGACTCAGCCTAGCCCTCTCTGTCCCCTCTCCCCCTTGATAAACTACTATGTCTGCCAGCTTCTATCTATCCATACCGTTGCCTCTGCCTCGTGAGTGAGTTCTCTCGCCTTCTCTTCTTGAACGGCTCCCACTGTGTCTTTCTCAGTCTTTCTATTGACCTCTTTACCTCTGACCCACCCTGTCTTCCTAAGTCTGTCACCCTCCCCCTCTAACCACCAGACAAAAGTTGCTTTTGTCTCTGCTGTTGTGCCTCACTGCTTTAAGTGGCCACACCCATGACACTAATTCTATCAATCTTTAACTTTTAATCTTAAATTTTTGCTGTTGCAGTTTTCTCTCCTCTATTTCAAATTCAACTCTCTTGCTCCTGCTCTGCTCTGTCCGCTCTGTCTTTCTTTGACTTTGTTCCAGTCCTTCTCTCCTGGCTCCCTCTCTTTTGTTTACCAAACTGTTGATCTCTCTGTGTCAGGCTCCAACCTTGTTGCTTAATGGAAGGGTCCAGAGGTTAGCTGTGTTCAGTCAGCCACTGGCTGATTAAGCAAGCTGGTCTGTCCCACCGACCAACCCGACCGACAGTAACCCCCTCACTCTCTCCAAACTCATAATATGTTCATTTCGAAGCAATACCCATACTCCACACCATCTTATACAAACAAGACTTCTCTCATCACCCCCTTGTAAAAAAAATACAATCCCACTTCCAGGCTTGCCAAATTTCTAACAGCATACCAGTTAGCAATGAGCAATTGGCAAGCCTGCGGCCCTCCAAATTAATAACGGTGTGCGGTCAGGAGATTTACTCAGCTGCTTTACTGGCGCGGTGTCAGCTACTAGATGCAAATGAACCCATCAGAGATGAAAATCCATCCATCAGAGATGCAAATCAGGTCATAAGTGGCAAACTCTGTTCAACTGCTGGTGGTAGGACTTGATGGTCATCTGCTTTAAGGCAAATCAGGTAGTCTAGCAGTTAGAGCATTGGGGCAGTAACCGAAAGGTCGTTCTTTTGAATACCCAAGCCGACATCTGTCGAAGGCACTTAACCCTAGTTTTCTCCAGGGGCGCCGTACTACTACGGCTGACCCTGTAAAACAACATTTCACCGCACATTTTGTTTTTTATTATTATTTATTTATTTTACCTTCATTTAACCAGGTTGGCAAGTTAAGAACAAGTTCTCATTTACAATTGTGACCTGGCCAAGATAAAGCAAAGCAGTTCGACAAATACAACGACACAGAGTTACACATGGAATAAAACAAACATACAGTCAATAATACAGTAGAAACAAGTCTATATACGATGTGAGCAAATGAGGTGAGATAAGGGAGGTAAAGGCAAAAAAAGGCCATGGTGGCAAAGTAAATAAAATATAGCAAGTAAAACACTGGAATGGTAGATTTGCAGTGGAAGAATGTGCAAAGTAGAAATAAAAATAATGGGGTGCAAAGGAGCAAAATAAATACATAAAATAAATACAGTAGGGAAAGAGGTAGTTGTTTGGGCTAAATTATAGGTGGGCTATGTACAGGTGCAGTAATCTGTGAGCTGCTCTGACAGCTGGTGCTTAAAGCTAGTGAGGGAGATAAGTGTTTCCAGTTTCAGGTGGTGGTGCTTTAAGGTGGTGCTTTACCTAGCAAAGACTTATAGACGAACTGGAGCCAGAGGGTTTGGTGACGAATATGTAGTGCAAACGAGAGCAGCCAACGACAGCATACAGGTCGCAATGGTGGGTAGTATATGGGGCTTTGGTGACAAAACGGATGGCACTGTGATAGACTGCATCCAATTTGTTGAGTAGGGTATTGGAGGCTATTTTGTAAATGACATCGCCGAAGTCGAGGATTGGTAGGATGGTCAGTTTTACAAGGGTATGTTTGGCAGCATGAGTGAAGGATGCTTTGTTGCGAAATAGGAAGCCAATTCTAGATTTAACTTTGGATTGGAGATGTTTGATGTGGGTCTGGAAGGAGAGTTTACAGTCTTACCAGACACCTAGGTATTTGTAGTTGTCCATGTATTCTAAGTCAGAGCCGTCAAGAGTAGTGATGTTGGACGGGCGGGCGGGCAGGTGCAGGATCGGTTGAAGAGCATGCATTTAGTTGTACTTGTATTTAAGAGCAATTGGAGGCCACGGAAGGAGAGTTGTAAGGCATTGAAGCTCGCCTGGAGGGTTGTTAACAGTGTCCAAAGAAGGGCCTGAAGTATACAGAATGGTATCGTCTGCGTAGAGGTGGATCAGAGACTCACCAGCAGCAAGATCGACATCAATTATGTACACAGAGAAGAGATTCGGTCCAAGAATTGAACCCTGTGACACCCCCATAGAGACTGCCAGAGGTCCGGACAGCAGACCCTCCGATTTGACACACTGAACTCTATCAGAGAAGAAGTTGGAGAACCAGGCGAGGCAATCATTTGAGAAACCAAGGCTGCCGAGTCTGCCGATGAGGATGTGGTGATTGACAGAGTCGAAAGCCTTGGCCAGATCAATGATTACGGCTGCACAGTAATGTTTCTTATCGATGGCAGTTAAGATATCGTTTAGGACCTTGAGCGTGGCTGAGGTGCACCCATGACCAGCTCTGAAACCAGATTGCATAGCAGAGAAGGTATGGTGAGATTCGAAATGGTCGGTAATCTGTTTGTTGACTTGGCTTTCGAAGACCTTAGAAAGGCAGGGTAGGATAGATATAGGTCTGTAGCAGTTTGGGTCAAGAGTGTCCCCCCCTTTGAAGAGGGAGATGACGGCAGCTGCTTTCCAATCTTTGGGAATCTCAAACGACACGAAAGAGAGGTTGAACAGGCTAGTAATAGGGGTGGCAACAATTTCGGCAGATCATTTTAGAAAGAAAGGGTCCAGATTGTCTAGCCCGGCTGATTTGTAGGGGTCCAGATTTTGCAGCTCTTTCAGAACATCAGCTGACTGGATTTGGGAGAAGGAGAAATGGGGAAGGCTTGGGCGAGTTGCTGTGGGGGGTGCAGTGCTGTTGACCGGGATAGGGGTAGCCAGGTGGAAAGCATGGCCAGCCGTAGAAAAATGCTTATTGAAATTCTCCATTATAGTGGATTTATCAGTGGTGACAGTGTTTCCTACCTTCAGTGCGATGGGCAGCTGGGAGGAGGTGTTCTTATTCTCCATGGACTTTACAGTGTCCCAGAACTTTTTTGAGTTAGTGTTGCAGGAAGCAAATTTCTGCTTGAAAAAGCTAGCCTTGGCTTTTCTAACTGCCTGTGTATAATGGTTTCTAGCTTCCCTGAAAAGCTGCATATCACGGGGGCTGTTCGATGCTAATGCAGAACGCCATAGGATGTTTTTGTGTTGGTTAAGGGCAGTCAGGTCTGGGGAGAACCAAAGGCTATATCTGTTCTTGGTTCTACATTTCTTGAATGGGGCATGCTGATTTAAGATGGTTAGGAAGGCATTTAAATAAAATAACCAGGCATCCTCTACTGACGGGATGAGATCAATATCCTTCCAGGATACCCCGGCCAGGTCGATTAGAAAGGCCTGCTCGCTGAAGTGTTTCAGGGAGCGTTTGACAGTGATGAGTGGAGGTCGTTTGACCGCTGACTCATTACGGATGCAGGCAATAAGGCAGTGATCGCTGAGATCTTGGTTGAAGACAGCAGAGGTGTATTTAGAGGGCAAGTTGGTTAGGATGATATCTATGAGGGTGCCCGTGTTTACGGCTTTGGAGAGGTACCTGGTAGGTTCATTGATAATTTGTGTGAGATTGAGGGCATCAAGCTTAGATTGTAGGAAGGCTGGGGTGTTAAGCATGTTCCAGTTCCTGTTTTAGGTCAAATCAAATCAAATGTATTTATATAGCCCTTCGTACATCAGCTGATATCTCAAAGTGCTGTACAGAAACCCAACCATAAAACCCCAAACAGCAAGCAATGCAGGTGTAGAAGCACGGTGGCTAGGAAAAACTCCCTAGAAAGGCCAAAACCTAGGAAGAAACCTAGAGAGGAACCAGGCTATGTGGGGTGGCCAGTCCTCTTCTGGCTGTGCCGGTTGGAGATTATAACAGAACATGGCCAAGATGTTCAAATGTTCATAAATGACCAGCATGGTCGTATAATAATAACAGAACAGTTGAAACTGGAGCAGCAGCACGGTCAGGTGGACTGGGGACAGCAAGGAGTCATCATGTCAGGTAGTCCTGGGGCATGGTCCTAGGGCTCAGGTCCTCCGAGAGAGAGAAAGAAAGAGAGAATTAGAGAGAGCATATGTGGGGTGGCCAGTCCTCTTCTGGCTGTGCCGGGTGGAGATTATAACAGAACATGGCCAAGATGTTCAAATGTTCATAAATGACCAGCATGGTTGAATAATAATAAGGCAGAACAGTTGAAACTGGAGCAGCAGCACGGCCAGGTGGACTGGGGACAGCAAGGAGTCATCATGTCAGGTAGTCCTGGGTTATGGTCCTAGGGCTCAGGTCCTCCGAGAGAGAGAGAGAGAGAGAGAGAGAGAGAGAGAAAGAGAGAATTAGAGAACGCACACAGGACACCGAATAGGACAGGAGAGGTACTCCAGATATAACAAACTGACCCTAGCCCCCCGACACATTAACTACTGCAGCATAAGTAATGGAGGCTGAGACAGGAGGGGTCAGGAGACACTGTGGCCCCATCCGAGGACACCCCCAGACAGGGCCAAACAGGAAGGATATAACCCCACCCACTTTGCCAAAGCACAGCCCCCACACCACTAGAGGGATATCTTCAACCACCAACTTACCATCCTGAGACAAGGCTGAGTATAGCCCACAAAGAACTCCGCCATGGCACAACCCAAGGGGGGGCGCCATCCCAGACAGGATGACCACATCAGTGAATCAACCCACTCAGGTGACGCACTCCTTCCAGGGACGGCAAGAGAGAGCCCCAGTAAGCCAGTGACTCAGCCCCTGTAATAGGGTTAGAGGCAGAGAATCCCAGTGGGAAGAGGGGAACCGGCCAGGCAGAGACAGCAAGGGCGGTTCGTTGTACAACCATTAAGATTAATTGTCAGATTCAACAGAAGATCTCTTTGTTTCTTGGGACCTAGAACAAGCATCTCTGTTTTGTCCGAGTTTAAAAGTAGAAAGTTTGCAGCCATCCACTTCCTTATGTCTGAAACACATGCTTCTAGCAAGGGCAATTTTGGGGCTTCACCATGTTTCATTGAAATGTACAGCTGTGTGTCATCCGCATAGCAGTGAAAGTTAACATTATGTTTTTGAATAACATCCCCAAGAGGTAAAATATATAGTGAAAACAATAGTGGTCCCAAAACAGAACCTTGAGGAACACCGACATTTACAGTTGGTCGCCTAGCAGCACGAGCTCAGAAGATAGATGGGGGGCAATCAGTTCACATATGGTGTCCAGAGCACAGCTGGGGGCAGAGGGTGTTCTATAGCAGGCGGCAACGGCGAGAGACTTGTTTTTAGAGAGGTGGATTTTTAAAAGTAGAAGTTCAAATTGTTTGGGTACAGACCTGGATAGCAGGACATAACTCTGCAGGCTATCTTTGCAGTAGATTGCAACACCGCCCCCTTTGGCAGTTCTATCTTGTCTGAAAATGTTGTAGTTTGGGATGAACATTTCTGAATTTTTGGTGGTCTTCCTAAGCCAGGATTCAGACACAGCTAGAACATCCGGGTTGGCAGAGTGTGCTAAAGCAGTGAATAAAACAAACTTAGGGAGGAGGCTTCTAATGTTAACATGCATGAAACCAAGGCTATTACGGTTACAGAAGTCATCAAAAGAGAGCGTCTGGGGAATAAGAGTGGAGCTAGGCAGAGGAAAAGAGGAGGAGTAGGATAAGGGTACGGCTAAAAGCATGAGAATTGGTCGTCTAGAACGTCTGGAACGGAGAGTAAAAGGAGGTTTCTGGGGGCGATAATATAGTTTCAAGGCATAATGTACAGACAAAGGTATGGTAGGAGGTAAACCTAGGTATTGAGTGATGATGAGAGAGATATTGTCTCTAGAAACATCATTGAAACCAGGAGATGTCATCGCATGTGTGGGTGTTGGAACTAATAGGTTGGACAAGGTATAGTGAGCAGGACTAGAGGCTCTACAGTGAAATAAGCCAATAAACACTAACCAGAACAGCAATGGACAAGGCATATTGACATTAAGGAGAGGCATGCTTAGTCGAGTGATCAAAAGGGTCCAGTGAGTAGTGAGGTTGGTTGGGGTCACGGCGATTCAGACAGCTAGCCGGGTCATCGGTAGCAAGCTAGCATAGGATGGAGGTCTGTTTTTAGCCACCTCGTTTCCGTCGGTAGGATTAGTGGGGTTCCGTGTGATAGAGGATATCAATCCAATTCGCAAAAAAATAAAAAAACAGATATAGTTATAGTTATAGAGGCCCAAGAAAATAGAAAAAAATAGAAAAAAATATATATATCCGGTGTATGTGACAAAAAAATATCATAGCAAGTGCCATGCTTTTCTTGCATGCTGTGTAAGAGTCGGAGGAACAAAACGACCGCAGAAGTCACAGTTCAGTAGATAAAGGTCAGGTCATGCTATGTTGTAAATATGTTGTTTGTTGTTCCTGTCTGTTGGTTATTTATCATCCAATGTGGACTGTATACTGTACATACTCTGACATGAGCCCAAATCAATACATTGCAAATAAAGGAAAGCCGCAGGTTCACTCAGATGTTTTCACCGTGTTAACCAAAACCCACACACAATAGGAGGTTCCTGCCATAGACGTTGTGTATTGTATTGGATATTAACAGGAATGAATCTGTCTTAAATAATATTGCGTAAACATTTTCAGTCAACATGCAGTAGGTTTTCCTGCAAATTATTGAATAGAGGAGTTTGTCAATGAATCTGCAAAGTCTTCCCTGCCCGTTTATGTCAAAGGGAAGTGAAAAAATATAAAATATATGGAAGAGGGCAATTTGGTTCTCACAAAGAGAAGACTCTTTGCATATGAAAGAAAGATTTAGCTCTAAGCCCCTTATTCCGGAATCAGGTTTCGATGTCTTTATCCACCATTGTTGCAACAACAACAAATATTCCCTTTTCACAAACACTTCTGCTAAATGACAATTCTTCCATGGAATTTATGGTTTGTAAAAAAGGAATATGGCTAACCCGGATTTACATCAGCATAAAGGATGGTTGCATTACGTTGGCAAGACATTGCTAACTTGCTATTATCTTCTATTATTGAAAAAAACAAGAGAACTGGTATGATATATTGACCAGTAAACAGGGTTCTGTGTGGGTGGGGGAGGGAATGGTGGGTTTTTATTTTTTGTCTTGTCTTTAGTCCTAACCGTTGTCTCTTGTTTTCTTTACCATAAAACAAATACAAATGTAGCCACACAATGTTTAAACAGTAGCAGTATTTGAAAAAGATAAAACAAACGTATAGCTCAGTTGGTAAAGCATGGCTTGCAATGCCAAGATAGTGGGTTAGATTCCTGGGACCACCCATCTATAATGTAGGCATATATGACTGTCAGTTGCTCTGGATAAAAGCATCTGCTAAATATACAGTATTCTTATACAGTAGAAAAGCTCTTTCACCACACCATATTGCCTTTGTGACTAGCAGCATAAATGTTGCTTCCTAGGTTGGTGATTGGCTGTAGACCAACAGTATCTTGAAGTATGTTGACGTCAGATATTACCCTGAAAAACCCTGATGACACATCATGTAGATATCTGAGATGCATATGAGATCTGAGATGCATGGGTTGATAAATTTACTTGGGAATGGGGGAAATACTGTAGGTGTTCCATTATCAAATTACTGATCAACTTTGGTTATTATCAGTGGCTGTGGTGCTGTTGGGGTGGAGGAGGGGCAGAGACATTGGACTCAAGACTGTGGACTAATCACATTCATGTGATCAGGAGGGGAGGGGTTCTGCATAATTGTGCTTTTGTTGGAGGAGAGAAAAGGGAAAGCAAGGGCATTCATTAGGGAACGATTTAAGGGGAGGAGGGGTTGGTCATGTGAAGCATTTAGCCTACTACTTACCCTAAAGGAAGACAGCAATTGAGATAAGCCTTAAGTGGTGATGTAGTGTGTGTGTGTGTCAGAGAGTGAGAGAGATCAAATGTTTTTATTTATAAAGCCCTTTTTACATCAGCAGTTGTCACAAAATGCTTATACAGAAACCCAGCCTAGAGAGAGAGCGTGTGAGAGAGAGGGCAATCAAAGTTTATATATTTTAGGCTGTTGCAACATTGAAATGGGCAATGTTACATGGGACATGTGTCCTGCTCTATGGCTTTAATTTGTGTGAAGTCTGCCATTGACCATACGATAAGTATCGGTCTCCCAGACACAGAGGTTCCGGTTACCTCAATGGAGCACATCTTGTCACATCTGCTCCTGCCACGCCCTCTAGTGCTCATCCGGTGTCTCCTTGACCTGCCGCCACTCCCCCAGTGCTCTCTCCCTCTCTGTGTGTGTGTGAGATTGTGTGGGAAGAGACAGGTGTGCTGGAGTCAGAGCAGATCCCCACCAGCTGAAACCTGTTCCATAATCAAGACCTCTACAAATACCCAGTCCTGCCACTTCCACACTGCCAGATCGTAATCTCTGCCCAGTCAGTCCATGTTTGATAACATCGTTATCAAATATCAACGACAATTGTATGCTGATATGATTGGATTCTTGCCACTCCATGCATTTTGCGTACATAGGCCATACCAGTGCGCAAATAGGCTGGGACTAGAAACCTGGCATTTCTAACACACCGGCCCATTTTTTTCGTTGAGGCCCCCATACCGGCCATATTTTTTTGTGAGGCCCCCACACCAGCCCATTTTTTAAATTGAGGCCCAAGTGCTGTGACTGTGAGCAGTGATGCTAGGTTTAGCACAGGCAGATTAGCTGCCTTCTGCGGAGGACAGTGCAGTAAAGGTAGGGAGAAAACAGAGAAAGACAGCCACTGACACAGATGTAACCTACTGCTAACAGTTTATATTTTGTCTGTATCGTATGAAATAGTAGGCTAATTAACACTTTGTAGAGGTATTGTTAGAGAGCAGTTAAGATAAAGATTTTTGTTCAGGCGCCAGGCAGGTAAATGTCTAATAGAAAAGAGGGGGCTTAGCTGTGGTAGGCACCGAAGGCTGGAAGTAAGTTCATCCCTCCGTCCGTTCCCGTTTGTAAATTAGACTCACAAAAAGCTTCACAACAATGTTGCTAATAGTCCAGATCCAAGGAATGAATGGTAAGATAGAAAATAGTAGGATAGAGAGAATACCGCTGCCAGACACGTATCAGCAGAAGAGACTGCCGAGAGTAAGAGTGTAGCCTGTTTACCAAATAGCCAGCGGAGAGAAAGGATACGACACACCATATAAAACACAAGTCACTGCACAGGTGTAACCCAAACAATAATACCTCATACAATAATAAGGATTATTATGCTCCAGTTTCAACTGTTCTGCCTTATTATTATTCGACCATGCTGGTCATTTATGAACATTTGAACATCTTGGCCATGTTCTGTTATAATCTCCACCCGGCACAGCCAGAAGAGGACTGGCCACCCCACATATGCTCTCTCTAATTCTCTCTTTCTTTCTCTCTCTCGGAGGACCTGAGCCCTAGGACCATGCCCCAGGACTACCTGACATGATGACTCCTTGCTGTCTCCAGTCCACCTGACCGTGCTGCTGCTCCAGTTTCAACTGTTCTGCCTTATTATTATACGACCATGCTGGTCATTTATGAACATTTGAACATCTTGGCCATGTTCTGTTATAATCTCCACCCGGCACAGCCAGAAGAGGACTGGCCACCCCACATAGCCTGGTTTCTCTTTAGGTTTCTTCCTAGGTTTTGGCCTTTCTAGGGAGTTTTTCCTAGCCACCGTGCTTCTACACCTGCATTGCTTGCTGTTTGGGGTTTTAGGCTGGGTTTCTGTACAGCACTTTGAGATATCAGCTGATGTACAAAGGGCTATATAAATACATTTGATTTGATTTGATTATAGCGGCTCATATGCAACAAACAATAAATAACACAGTCATCAACAAATGATTTGCAGCAGTCTATCTCCGCCCCTCCATCCATTCCCATTTGTAAATTACCCCCACAAAAAGCTTCACAACAATGTTTACTCCATGGACATCCAAGGAATGAACGGTCCCAACATGAACGGTTCCAAGCACGCCGAAAACCAAACAAGACATGCAGAGTTGCACATAGAGTCAAATCTGCCGCGCCAACCTAGGGCTCTCACACACAGCCGGAAGAGCCATATTTACTTCATCCTTCCTGACAGCTGGTGCACTCTTAAAGTGTCAGCGCACAGTGAAGGCTCCGTGCAGGATTTCTCCACAACTTAATTAGGGAAGGGGGGATTCATGGTAACACGTATGACAGGCACTGAAGTGCAATAGCCTAAAAAGTAATTAGATTAGCTTTTATAACACATAAACCAATATACATCTATACAGGGTTTTTAAAAATTAAATATAAGTCATCATGTATTACAATGAAATACTGAATGAATGCATAATTGCTAAATAATCCATCTGTTAAAGGTAAATTAAAAGGCTACTAAAATGTATGCATTTTTGTCACACAACATTATGCCACAGATGTCTCAAGTTGAGGGAGAGTGCAATTGGAATGCTGAATGCAGGAATGTCCACCAAAGCTGTTGCCAGAGATTTGAATGTTAATTGTTCTACCATTATGCCGCCTCCAACATTGTTTTAGAGAATTTGGCAGTATGTCCAACCGGCCTCACAATGGCAGAACACGTGTAACTACGCCAGTCCAGGATCTCAACATCTTTATTTGTTATTTTATTTAACTAGGCAAGTCAGTTAAGAACAAATTCTTATTTACAATGACGGCCTACCCAGGCCAAACCTGGGTGACGCTGGGCCAATTGTGCGCCGCCCTATGGGACTCCCAATCACGGCCAGTTGTGATACAGCCTTGATCAACCAGGGTCTGTATTAACACATCTTGCACTGAGATGGAGTGCCTTAGACCACTGCACCACTCGGGAGCCCACATCTGGCTTCTTCACCGTCTGAGACCAGCCACCCGGACAGTTGATGAAACTATGGGTTTGCACAACCAAATAACTATTGCACAAACTGTAAAAAATCTCAGGGAAGCTCATCTTTGTGCTCATTGTCCTCACCAAGGTCTTGACCTGACTGCAGTCCGGCATCATAACCGACTTCAGATGGCAAATGCTCACTTTCGATGGCCACTGGCACATTGGAGAAGTGTGCTCTTCACAGATGAATGCTGGTTTCAGCTGTACCGAGCAGATGGCGTTGCGTGGGCGAGTGGTTTGCTGATGTCAATGTTGTGAACAGAGTGCTCCGTGGTAGCGGTGGATATATGGTATGGGCATAAGCTATGGCAATTTGAATGCACAGAGATACCGTGACGAGATCCGTGACGAGATCCTGAGGCCCATTGTCGTGCCATTCATCCGACACCATCACCTCTAGTTTCAGCATGACAATGCACAGCCCCATGTCGCAAGGATCTGAACACAATTCCTGGAAGCTGAAAATCTGAAAATGTCCCAGTTCTTCCATGGCCTGCATACTCACCAGACATGTCACCCATTGAGCATGTCTGGGAAGCTCTTTTTTTATTTCACCTTTATTTAACCAGGTAGACCAGTTGAGAACAAGTTCTCATTTACAACTGCGACCTGGCCAAGATAAAGCAAAGCAGTACTACAAAAACAACAGAGTTACACATAAACGTATAGTCAATAACACAATAGAGGTAAGGCAATAAATAGGCCATAGAGGTGGAATAATCACAATTTAGCATTAACACTGGAGTGATAGATGTGCAGATAGTGATGTGCAAGTAGAGATACTGGGGTGCAAAAGAGCAAGAGGGTAAGCAATAATATAGGGATGAGGTAGTTGGGTGTGCTATTTACAGATTGGCTGTGTACAGGTACAGTGATCGGTAAGCTGCTCTGACAGCTGATGCTTAAAGTTAGAGAGGGAGATAGAAGACTCCAGCTTCAGTGATTTTTGCAATTCGTTCCAGTCATTGGCAGCAGAGATCTGGAAGGAAAGGCGGCCAAAGGAAGTGTTGGCTATGGGGATGACCAGTGAAATATACCTGCTGGAGCGCGTGCTATGGGTGGGTGTTGCTATGGTGACCAGTGAGCTGAGATAAGGTGGTGCTTTACCTAGCAAAGACTTATAGACGAACTGGAGCCAGAGGGTTTGGTGACGAATATGTAGTGCAAACGAGAGCAGCCAACGACAGCATACAGGTCGCAGTGGTGGGTAGTATATGGGGCTTTGGTGATAAAATGGATGGCACTGTGATAGACTACATCCAATTTGCTGAGTAGAGTGTTGGAGGCTATTTTGTAAATGACATCGCCGGAGTCAAGGATCGGTAGGATAGTTAGTTTTACGAGGGTATGTTTGGCAGCATGAGTAAAGGAGGCTTTGTTGCGAAATAGGAAGCTGATTCTAAATTTAATTTTGGATTGGAGATGCTTAAATGTGAGCCTGGAAGGAGAATTTACAGTCTAACCAGACACCTAGGTATTTGTGGTTGTCCACATACTCTAAGTCAGAACAGTCCAGAGTAGGGATGCTAGTCGGGCGGGAGGGTGCAGGTAGCAATCTATTGAAGAGCATGCACTTAGTTTTACTAGCATTGAGAAGCAGTTGGAGGCCATGGAAGGAGTGTTGTATGGCGTTGAAGCTCGTTTGGAGGTTTGTTAGCATAGTGTCCAAAGAAGGGCCAGATGTCTACAGAATGGTGTCGTCTGCATAGAGGTGGATCAGAGAATCACCAGCAGCAAGAGCTATATCATTGATATATACAGAGAAAAGAGTCGGCCTGAGAATTGAACCCTGTGGCACCCCCATAGAACGTGTCAGAGGTCCGCACAACAGGCCCTCCGATTTGACACACTGAACTCTATCTGAGAAGTAGTTGGTGAACCAGGCGGGGCAGTCATCTGAGAAGCCAAGGCTATTGAGTCTGCCGATAAGAATGCGGTGATTGACAGAGTCGAAAGCCTTGGCCAGATCAATGAAGACGCTGAACAGTACTGTCTTTTATCAATGCCGGTTATGATATCGTTTAGGACCTTGAGCGTGGCTGAGGTGCACCCACAACTGGCTCGGAAACCAGATTGCATAGTGGAGAAGGTACAGTGGGATTCGAAATGGTCTGTGATCTGTTTGTTAACTTGGCTTTCAAAGACTTTAGAAAAGGCAGGGCAGGATGGATATAGTAGTTTGGGTCTAGAGTGTCTCCCCCGTTGAAGAGGGGGATGACCGCGACAGCTTTCCAATCTTTGGGGATCTCAGACGATATGAAAGAGGTTGAATAGGCTAGTAATAGGGGTTGCAACAATTTTGGCAGATCATTTTAGAAAGAGAGGATCCAGATTGTCTAGCCAAGCCGATTTGTAGGGATCCAGATTTTGCAGCTCTTTCACAACATCAGCTGTCTGGATTTGGGTGAAGGAGAGGCAGGGGGGCTTGGGCAAGTTGCTGCAGGGGGTGCTGAGATGTTGGCCGGGGTAGGGGTAGCCAGGTGGAAAGCATGGCCAGCCATAGAAAAATGCTTATTGAAATGATCGATTATCGTAGATTTATCGGTGGTGACAGTGTTTCCTATCCTCAGTGCAGTGGGCAGCTGGTAGGAGATGCTCTTATTCCCCATGGACTTTACAGTGTACCAAAACGTTTTGGAATTAGTGCTATAGGAAGCAAATTTCTGTTTGAAAAAGCTAGCCTTAGCTTTCCAAACTGACTGAGTATATTGGTTCCTGACTTCCCTGAAAAGTTGCATATCGTCGGGGATATTCGATGCTCATGCGGAACGCCACAGGATGTTTTTGTGCTGGTCAAGGGCAGTCAAGTCTGGAGTCAACCAAGGGCTATATCTGTTCTTAGTTCTACATTTTTTGAATGGGGCATGGTTATTTAAGATGGAGAGGAAAGCACTTTTGAAGAGCAACCAGGCATCCTCTACTGATGGGATGAGGTCAATATCATTCCAGGATACCCAGTCCATGTAGATTAGAAAGGCCTGCTCACTGAAGTGTTTTAGGGAGCGTTTCACTGTAAGATCTACACCTGTTGTATTCGGTGCACGTGACAAATAAACTTTGATTTGATTTGACAGTGATGAGGGGTGGTCGTTTGACCGCGGACCCATGACGCATGCAGGCAATGAGGCAGTGATCGCTGAGATCCTTGTTGAAGACAGTAGAGGTGTATTTAGAGGGCAAGTTGGTCAGGATGATATCTAAGAGGGTGCCCATGGTTATGGATTTAGGGTTGGACCTGGTAGGTTCCTTGATAATTTGTGTGAGATTGAGGGCATTTAGCTTAGATTGTAGGACAGCCGGGGTGTTAAGCATGTCCCAGTTTAGGTCACCTAACAGTACGAACTCTGAAGATAGATGGGGGGTGATCAATTCACATATGGTGTCCAGGGCACAGCTGGGGGCTGAAGGGGGTGTATAACAAGCGGCAACGGTGCGAGACTTGTTTCTGGAAAGGTGGATTTTTAAAAGTATAAACTCAAATTGTTTGGGCACAGACCTGGATAGTATGACAGAACTCTGCAGGCTCTCTCTGCAGTAGATTGCAACTCCGCTCACTTTGGCAGTTCTATCTTGTCGGAAAATGTTATAGTTAGGGATGGAAGTTTCCGTTTTTGGTTGCCTTCCTAAGCCAGGATTCAGACCCGGCTAGGACATCTGGGTTGGCGGAGTGTGCTAAAGCAGTGAATAAAACAAACTTAGGGAGAAGGCTTCTAATGTTAACATGCATGAAACCAAGGCTTTTACCGTAACGGAAGTCAAAAAATGAGAGCGCCTCGGGAATGGGAGTGATGCTGGGGGCTGCAGGGCCTGGGTTAACCTCTACATCACCAGAGGAACAGAGGAGGAGTAGGATACGGTTACAGCTAAAAGCTATAAGAACTGGTCGTCTAGTGCATTCGAAACAGAGAGTAAAAGGAGCAGATTTCTGGGCGCGGAAGAATAGATTCAAGGCAAAAATGTACAGACAAGGGTATGGTAGGATGTGAGTACAGTGGAGGTAAACCTAGGCATTGAGTGACGATGAGATAGGTTTTGTCTCTAGAGGCACCATTTAAGCCAGGTGAGGTCACCGCATGTGTGGGAGGTGGAACAAAAGGACTAGCTAAGGCATATTGAGGAAGGCTGGAGGCTCTACAGTGAAATAAGACAATAATCACTAACCAAAACAGCAATAGACAAGGCATATTGACATTAAGGAAAGGCATGTGTAGCCGAGTGATCATAGGGTCCAGTGAGTAGCTAGGCGAGCTGGAAACACGGCGATTCAGACAGCTAGCAGGCTGGGGCTAGCAGCAGGCTAGCAGATGGGCATCCGGGGGACGTTGCAACGGAAGAGCCTGTTGAAACACCCTCAGATGGCTAAGTCGGTAGACCAGTCATGATGGGTCGGCGAGGCTCCGTGTCGGCAGTAAAGGGTCCAGGTCAATTGGTAAAAGAGGTACTGTAGCACAGGAATTGGCTGATGGATCTCTTCGGCTAGCCGGGAGATGGGCCTAGCTCAAGGCTAGCACTTCCAATCAGGAAGTGGGAAATCTGAGGTTTGTAGTTTTTCAAGTCATTGCCTATCGAATATACAGTGTCTATGGGATCATATTGCACTTCCTAAAGCTTCCACTGGATGTCAACAGTCTTTAGAACCTTGTTTTAGGCTTCTACTGGGAAGGGGGAGCGAATGAGAGCTGTTTGAGTCAGGTGTCTGGCAGAATGTCATGAGCTAAATCATGAGCGCGGCCGTTAGAGGTAGCTGCGTTCCTTTTCATTTCTAAAGACAAAGGAATTGTCCGGTTGAAACATTATTAAAGATTTATGATAAAAACATCCTAAAGATTGATTCTATACATCGTTTGACATGTTTCTACGAACTGTAATATAACTTTTTAAACTTTTCATCGGAACTAAGCGATTGTGCATTGAGCATTTGGATTACTGGGCTAAACGCGTGAACAAAAAGGAGGTATTTGGACATAAATTATGGACTTTATTGAACAAAACAAACATTTATTGTGGAACTGGGATTCCTGGGAGTGCATTCCAATCAAGATCATCAAAGGTAAGTGAATATTTATAGCTCTATTTCTGACTTTTCTGACACCTCTCCTTCTTTGGAAAATGGCTGTGTTTTTTTCGGTGGCTAGGTGCAGACCTAACATAATTGCAAGGTGTGCTATCGCCGTAAAGCCTTTTTGAAATCGGACACAGCGGTTGCATTAAGGAGAAGTTTATCTATAATTCCATGCATAACACTTGTATCTTTTATCAATGTTTTATGAGTATTTCTGTCATTTAATGTGGCTCTCTGCACTTTCACCGGATGTTTGTTTGAGACAATGCATTTCTGAACATAACACACCAATTTCAAATGAGGTTTGGACATAAAGATTAATTTTATCGAACAAAACACATTTATTGTGTAACATGAAGTCCTGTCAGTGGCATCTGATGAAGATCTTTGAAATTGTTGCATGTTGTGTTTCTAGTTTTGATCATCTAAAAACTCAGCACAAAAAGATACGTCCTCTCAATGTCAACTGCGTTTATTTTCAGCAAACTTAACATGTGTAAATATTTGTATGAACATAACAAGATTCAACAACTGAGACATAAATTGAACAATTTCCACAGACATGTGACTAACAGAAATGGAATAATGTGTCACTGAACAAAGAGGGGGGGGGGTCAAAATCAAAAGTAACAGTCAGTATCTGGTATGGCCACTAGCTGCATTAAGTACTGCAGTGCATCTCCTCCTCATGGAATACCCCAGATTTGCCAGTTCTTGCTGTGAGATGTTACTCCACTCTTCCACCAAGGCACCTGCAAGTTCCCGGACATTTCTGGGGGGAATGGCCCTAGCCCTCACCCGCCGATCCAACAGGTCCCAGACGTGCTCAATGGGATTGAGATCCGGTCTCTTCGCTGGCCATGGCAGAACACTGACATTCCTGTCATGCAGGAAATCACACACAGAATGAGCAGTATGGCTGATGGCATTGTCACGCTGGAGGGTCATGTCAATGTTAGCCTGCAGGAAGGGTACCACATGAGGGAGGATGATGTCTTCCCTGTAACGCACAGCGTGCAATGACAACAAGCTTAGTACAATGATGCTGTGACACACTGCCCCAGACCATGACGGACCCTCCACCTCCAAATCGAACTCGCTCCAGAGCACAGGCATCGGTGTAACGCTCATTCCTTCGAAGATAAACACGAATCCGACCATCACCCCTGGTGAGACAAAACCGCAACTCGTCAGTAAAGAGCACTTTTGTCAGTCCTGTCTTGTCCAGCAACGGTGGGTTTGTGGCCATTGGCAAAGTTGTTGCCGTTGATGTCTGGTGAAGACCTGCCTTACAACAAGCTCTCAGTCCAGCCTGTCTCAGCCTATTGGGACAGTCTGAGCACTGATGGAGGGATTGTACTTTCCTGGTGTAAGTCGGGCAGTTGTTGCCATCCTGTACCTGTCCCGCAGGTGTGATGTTTGGATGTTCCGATCCTTTGCAGGTGTTGTTACACGTGGTCTGCCACTGCGAGGACGATCAGCTGTCTGTCCTGTCTACCTGTAGTGCTGTTATTGTGGGGGTCGAATCGACCTGTTCTGAATATGCCCCCCCCCCGCCTTTGAACAGGCACATTCGGCATATCTGCTCTGAACACACACAAACAAATAAAACGCGCACAAGCCGCTCGACATTGACCCCGGACCTTACACTGGCTATTTATTTATATCCTGCGCTTGAGTCGGGGCAGTGCAGTAGAGTGGTTTCCAAACTGGGCCCCCGCGTCACCCGTTTACCTTGCTCACCACTAGCGTCGACACACACACTCACACACACGCAGGGTTCTAAAGTGCGACCATTTTGGTCTCAGACGCTCCATTGATATTTTGCTGTGCGATCTGACCAGTTATTTTGGGAGCACCAGCACTACCTGTAAAAAAAGAACCATCCCGATAATAATTGTTGTAACGACAGGCTTCACTCTGCAGTTGTTTCTGGGTGCCCTACAGAAAAAAAGCGAGCGCAAATTTGTTCAATCCAAATAATAATTAACGTTATTAAAGAATGCATCAGTGATATGTATTTCTTACAACTTTCAGAAGACATAATGGCATGGGAATGCCTGTGTACTACTTTGTGTAGCCAGTTGGCGATACTGATACAGTCCTTTCTAAAGGCATTCCCATGCAACTTTCCAAATTAAAATGTTAACTGCAAAGTAGTCTTACCTGGTAGAATGATATGATACATATCACGATGATTTGTATCAAAAGGTCTTTTTTTTAGCAAACTGCAGTTGCACATGCAGTACAGAAAAACACCACCATGGCAAACACCAGTCTCTTGCTGTGCACTAAACCTCCAAAATATTTTGGGGATTTTCTTCCCCAGACCTCATCATGCTGTGGTTTAAGCATGGTTGTGGACTTAGAACATACATTTTTTATATATAAAGTACATTCGGAAAGTATTCAGACCGCTTCACTTTATCCACATTTGGTTACATTACAGTTGTTTTCCCCCCCATCAATCTACACACAATACCTCATGATGACAAAGCAAAAACAGGTAAATCTATTAAACATAAAAAACTGAAATATCACATTTACATAAGTATTCAGACCCTTTACTCGGGACTTTGTTGAAGTACCTTTGGCAGTGATTACAGCCTTGAGTCTTCTTGTAGGTGGACGCTACAAGCTTGGCACACCTGTATTTGGGGAGTTTCTCCCATTCTTCTCTGCAGATCCTCTCAAGCTCTGTCAGTTTAATGGGGAGCGTCGTTGAACAGCTATTTCCAGGTCTCTCTAGAGATGTTACACAAACAACAAGTGTGCGGTTAAATTGGCAAAAAACACACACATTTCTCTCCACAGGGCCATAGGGTGAGACAGGGATGCAGCTTAAGCCCCACCCTCTTTAATATATTGATCAATGAATTGGTGAGGGCACTAAACAGTCTGCAGCACCCGACCTCACCCTACTAGAATCTGAAGTCAAATGTCTACTGTTTGAGGATGATCTGGTGCTTCTGTCACCAACTAAGGAGGGCCTACAGCAGCACCTAGATCTTCTGCACAGATTCTTTCAGACCTGGGCCCTGACAGTAAATCTCAGTAAGACAAAAATAATGGTGTTCCAAACAAAGGTCAAGTTGCCAGGACCACAAATACAAATTCCATCTAGACACCGTTGCCCTAGAGCACACAAAAAACGATACATACCTCTGCCTAAACATCAGCGTCACAGGTAACTCCCACGAAGCTGTGAATGAGCTGAGAGACAAGGCAAGAACGGCCTTCTATGCCATCAAAAGGAACATAAAATTCGACATACCAATTAGGATCTGGCTAAAAATACTTGAATCAGTTATAGAACCCATTGGCCTTTATGGTTGTGAGGTCTGGGGTTAACCAAGAATTCACAAAATGGGACAAACACCAAATTGAGACTCTGCATGCAGAATTCTGCAAAAAATATTCTCTGCATACAACTTAAAACACCAAATAATGCATCCAGAGCAGAATCAGGCCGATACGGACTAATTATCAAAATCCAGAAAAGAGCTGTTTAATTCCACAACCACCTAAAAGGAAGCCAAACCTTCCATAACAAAGCCATCACCTACATAGAGATGAACCTGGAGAAGATTCCCCTAAGCAAGCTGGTCCTGGGGCTCTGTTCAAAAACACAAACAGAACCCACAGAGACCCAGGACAGCAACATAACCAAATCATGAGAAAACAAAAAGTAATTACTTGACACATTGGAAAGAATTAACAAAAGAACTGAGCAAACTAGAATGCTATTTGGCCCTAAAGAGAGAGTACACAGTGGCAGAATACCTGACCACTGTGACTGACCCAAAACGTAAGGAAAACTTTGACTATGTACAGACTCAGTGAGCATAACCATGCTATTGCGAAAGGCCACTGTAGGCAGACCTGGCTCTCAAGAGAAGACAGGCTATGTGCCTACTGCCCACAAAATGAGCTGGAAACTGATCTGCACTTCCTAACCTCCTGCCCAATGTATGACCATATTAGAAACACATATTTCCCTCAGATTAAACAGATCCACAAAGAATTCGAAAACAAACCCAATGTTGATAAACTCTCATATCTACTGGGTGAAATACCACAGTGTGCCATCACAGCAGCAAAGTTTGTGACCTGTTGCCACAAGGGCAACCAGTGAAGAACCAACACCATTGTAAATACAACCCATATTTATGTTTATTTATTTTCCCTTTTGTACTTTAACTATTTCCACATCGTTGCAACACTGTATATAGACATAATGACATTCGAAATGTCTTTATTATTTTGTGACTTCTGTGAGTGTAATATTTACTGTTCAGTTTTATTTTTTATTTTCCTTTACTTGCTTTGGCAATGTTAACGTATGTTTCCCATGCCAATAAAGCCCTTGAATTGAATTGTTAAATCGGGTTCAAGTCTGGGCTCTGGCTGGGCCACTCAAGGACATTCAGAGACTTGTCCCCTGAAACCACTCCTACATTGTCTTGGCTGTGTACTACCTGTTGGAAGGTGAACCATCACCCCAGTCTGAGGTCTTGAGCACTCTAGAGCAGGTTTTCATCAAGGATCTCTCTGTACTTTGCTCCATTCATCTTTCCCTCGATCCTGACTAGTCTCCCAGTCCCTGCTGCTGGAAAAACATCCCCACAGCATGATGCTGCCACCACCATGCTTCACCGTAGGGATGATGCCATGTTTCCTCCAGACGTGATGCTTGGCATTCAGGCCAAAGAGTTCAATCTTGTTTTCATCAGACCAGAGAATCTTGTTTCCCATGGTGTGAGAGTCCTTTAATATGCCTTTTGGAAAAATCCAAGCAGGCTGTCATGTGCCTTTTACTAAGGGGTGGCTTCTGTCTGGCCACTCTACCATAAAAGCCTGATTGAAGCTCTTAAAGAGACAGTGTAAAATGTTAAATATAATGCATCTCAATAGGTAGTGCTTTTACACAATATAGAAACCTAAAATTCCACAAATGACTTTGTAATTTCCATGACAGGTTTTTGTATCAACATTTCAGCTTTGTACAATTAACAAATGTATTTACAGGGTTAGATATGAGTTTCTAGAGCACAACATGTGCTTCAAAAGTATCTAGAATTCATATAGCTCAATATGCTAGGCTATATCTCAATCAATACTTTGTTAATCTGGTGCGTTTAGATTAGATGTTTTACGCTTGACTTTAAATTGGGAGCACCAGTGGTATCATTGAGCCCTGCACACACGTTTTCAGTTGTGTTTTCCGGCATATTGTTGGGCTATTCATAGTTTGAAACTCGCTGACATATCAAACAGAAACATTACCTTCATAATCGGTGTCATCACCACACAATAGCATAATGATAATTATTATGGACGACCAGAATGTCGACAGAATTGAGCGGTTTCCGGCTGCTATCTAACCCGAGCCGTGGGTGTAGCGACAGCAGGAGAAGCGAAGCAAGAGGCAGCGGGATAAGGCAGGCTACGAGCCTTTTGGAAATAACCTCTAGCTTTCTCTTTCTTTAAGTTTGTACATTACTCAAATCTGGAGCTGTAAGTAAAGATCGGTTAACTTTGCGATGGCAACGCACTCCCTTTGGACTTGTTTGGTTGCAACTGTAGGTTTACTCTGGGGTGTGACAGTACTGGGTAAGTGTTTAAATTGATAGGTTTTTCTCACGGTCAGGAACACTGCTCTTGGCAGTTGCACCTCTCGATGTAGACTATTCATCAGTGGTGTAAAGTACTTTAGTAAAAATAGTTTAAAGTACTACTTACGTAGTTTTTTGGGGTATCTGTACTTTACTTTTTTGTATGTAGTTCTGTCCTTGTCTATACATGTTATGTATTATATCAAGTTTCATGTTTTGTGTGGACTCCAGGAAGTGTAGTTGCTACTTTCGCGACAGCATTTTATTTATTTGTATCATTACGACACGCATGTTGTTTCTTTTGTTCCTGCGAGGCAGGTGGCATTTTCTTTTTATAGGCGCTGCGAAAACGTTTTAAACATTGTTACAACTTTTGGTGTTAAAGGTGCTACATGGTCAATTTGATGTCTGCATTGGCCATGCAGGATTAATGGTGATATGGCCTCTGCAGAAGTTAAGGCATTCATACTTCTTGCGCTTCGCGGAGCAGTGCAGAGCTGTTGTGAAGGAAGTGAGTTTGTGTTTATAGAGGACATCGGAGGAGCTGAGGGAGCCCTCGGCAATGTTACACATTTTGAGAGACGCATGGCTATGCGTTACGGAGCTCAATTTGGCCTCTGCGTGCCTCTGGAGGCTTCGCAATTGTCACACAATCCATATGGCGCCTCCGAACATATTTTCGGATCAAGCATAAACGGTCTCTTATAGAGTTTACACATCAAATAAACTGCACCACACCACTAGTGATTCAGGATTCATCTCTATAGCCATCCAGCTAATTACGGGCTAAACAAAATGACAAGACCTTCTGAAATGTTGGAGTCCGTTTCCGGATGCTTGACACAGGAGCTCAGCCAAGATGGCACGATGTAAAAAGGCTGCACCGTTTTCTCACCCGAGTCTCCTCATTGACCCACAGCGAAATGATCCTACAGTTAGGCTATTGTTTATATGTGTATTTCACACTACGTTGAGGTCAAAATCAGAGTATAATGCTTGTATGGATGTCAACCCCCAACACATGTTAATGTCATCGTCATTAATCAACTGCATTACAGTTAAACTACTTTGACTACCACCACCCACTTCTGTATGCTAGCTATGCGACCCGTTTATACGAATAGAGCCAACTTCTAAATGTTATACAGCGAAAACAGTCAAATGTATCCAAATCCTATTTTGGTGACCACATTGTGGACCTGTTACAATACATCAATCATGACATATTTGACAAATATCTGCTTTGTTAGATCAGATTAGTTGAATGTGCGCCAATCCAGCGTTCTTCTATGCCATGTTCTGCATTCCATTGACTTTTTTACCACATCTATCCCCATAACCTCCAGATCTCTTTCCAGGAGTTCAAACTCATTATCGTGTCTTTGAAATCCCTACACAAGGTATCATAAAGATGTTTTTATTTGTGAACCTGTTCGTCAGGGTTCTCCATGTTTGTTGTGAAGGAAGTGAGTTTGTGTTTATACAGGATATACCTCCCCCACCTACTGAACACTAATCATGTCAATGCAGATCTATGCAGAGACCTCCTCACTGTTAAAACATCTGGGAGGCGCATGGCATCGCCACCGCAAGCCTCTGAAGGCTCCGCAATTGCTTCACACCCTCCATATGGAGCTTCTGATCCACATGGCCAGATCAAGCATAAATGGGCTTTTATGGTTGACACAGGGTGGCTCTAGCCTTGCGGGCGCCCTAAGTGAGATTTGGTTGGGGAGGATTTCGAACTTGTACCTTGTGTATTTATATCTAACTCTCAACTCCTAGCTGCAAGGGGCCCTAAGCGACTGCTTATGCCTGGAGCCAGCCGTGGGTTGACATGCCTAGATGTTAATCATGTAAATTGAAAATGGTTCATTGGGTGCTTTTAGCAAATCGGTCACTGATTATTCAAGTTCCTTTGGCCTTTCAAGTGTTGAATCCTTTGAAATAGTATGCTTTATAGTCCCTATGGGTTATATGCCACCCATATTTCATAATATCATGGTTTCCTTCCTTCCTTCCGCAGTGAGTTGTAATGAGGAATCTAAGCTGAAATGGGACCTGTTCAGAGGCTACAACAAGAGTATTCGTCCAGCAGCGCACCCCACAGACAAGGTGGAGGTGCAGGTCAAGCTGATTCTCACCAACCTCATCTCCCTGGTGAGACAGACCACACCTGCAGCAGCATAACAATACAACACACATACATTAGATGCCAGTAC